>NC_069713.1:20197233-20349733 GCF_027358585.1 Pangasianodon hypophthalmus
GATATTCTATACAACTGTGTGCTTCCAACTTAGTGCCAACAGTTTGGGGAAGAACCACATATGGGTGTGATGGTCAGGTGTCCACAAACTTTTGGCCATATAGTGTAATTACACACCATGAACTAGAGTGTATATTGTCAGAGCTAGTTACCCAATGAGATTATGCTTTCTGATTAGTCACATTTGGATTTTGAAAGAAAGTGCTCGTATAACACCATCTAACTGCTTTTAGTGAAGTTACATTGCACAATGCCAAAGCAGTTCATGAGTACTTACATTTACATTAACAGTTAGTTATTTAGCAGACACTCATATCTAGAGCAATGTACAAAATGTTAAACTCGTAGAAACTTCAGTATGCTTTAACTCCAATTTATTGCTCAAACCATGGTTAATAAAACTTCAATAGTTTTTATACTTGTTTATGCATAGCAGTAAAATTATATGAGGCAAATCAGGAAATATAGCTTAGTGTCTGTGAGACAAACAGTTAGTCTAGTGGGCAGAATGGCATGCCACCCAGGGCAAGAGCTGAAATCTGTTACTGACAAATCGCTGGCATAAAATTACAGACATGCTTGAAGTACTACCACCTACAGAGAGGTACTGAAAGATATTTGGCTGCTCTCATTACTGATTCAGCTGACCGTATGTGTTTCAGTGTCCACCACCCCCTCACACCTCTTGCATACTTTCTGCGCTTTCTCTTTCTCTTAGACACACAGAGAGAGACAGAGAGAGAGAGAGAGAGAGAGAGAAAGGGGTCAAACCTCAGACCATGATCTTACATTTCACACATATTTGCTCATAATCATAATGCTTCTGAGACTCTTTTGACCCATTTCTGCTTGTCTCTTCAGTCAGAAATATGAACACATGATCTGAGGAAATAAAAAGACAAGTCTTTCTTTGTCTCATGACTTTTTCAAGTGGTGATGCAAAGAGTGGACAAGAAAATGTAAACCTCAAGAATGCATTAATATCATGTATCCACTAAGGAGTAGTTCCAAACCTTGCATTGAGAACAGAGTCCTTTTTTTGCAATATTCTCTTAAAAATACTGAACTGTATCTAAGATATTGGACTACTGAAGTTATTAAGTCCTGTATGACATCTGAATTGATGAACCCAAATGTTACTCTTGACTCTGATTTGGCCTGGAGTATCTCAGGAATGATGCATGTTATTACTGATTGAAAACTCAAGTCAATTGAGACAGACAGACAGACAGACAGAAAGAAAGAAAGAAAGAAAGAAAGAAAGACAATTATCTCTGGTAAGAATATCACACAGTTATGCTTGACCTGATCTTTAGAGTTCCCACTGAGATGTGACTTGACACACACTTGCTAGAGTCCTCCTCCTGATTTTCTCCTCAGAAACCTCCTAAATGACCCTGTCTGTCTCTGGGCAAGATTTAGAAAATGCCACTTCACCAGCATTGAATTATATTACACAAATAAATACATTTCTCATTGCTATTTAAAATTAACCATTTAGTTACCACCATAATCATAACCATAATTAATTCCTGATTACCTCACTGATAACAAGGCCAACAATCAATCCATCAATCACAAAAAAAAACATACCAAATTTCTTTTTAGAGGTATTGACATTAGGACATGGCCTGCAAAAGAGAGAATCACATAAACAAGCGAGAGCTGAACAGGTCTATAGTTGTACTCTCTAATGCATATGACAGATACCTTCAACCTTTTATCATTCTCAACTCAATTAATGGCAATACATTAATATGATGACATTATGATGATATTACGATAACACATTAAAATTAATCTCTGAAAAAATTTGATGAGAAATGGTACTCAGTCCTCTCAGACACCCATCAGTTTACTAACTATATTTTTACTATCTGTACTATTACATATCATTTACAATTACAATATCTTTCTTAGTTCTAGAAAAAAAAAAGGATTTTGTTTGGGTCTATTTTTGCCATTTAAAGAAATATACAAGAAATCAAATATCTGTTTCTGGATACACTCTCTTTGCTCCTAGTCATAACAGGGTGCTCATCTCAACAGAAAGAGTAATTGCTGATGATTCATGTTCTGACTAAATTCAGGTCATTCTATTTTTGCAAGATCATGTTATTTTGATGTCAAAATCAAGTGTTATATACTGCATATCCACAGATTCACTGTAGTATTAGCAATTCCACATTTTGGTCTCTCATGAAAATTTCATGCAATGTACAAAAACCTACCACTTGCTATGACAATGTAGGAAACCTTGGAAGGGCAGATAATTCCAGGTCCTCCAACTTGGAGGGTTAACAGATGGCCTTGACCACATTCCCTGCAACCACAATCGCTGCATCCTGTCTCTTGTCCTCTGTAGTATCTGTGGTGATGCTAAAAGTGGTGGTCCAAAATTGTTTGTTGACATTTTCCATTTTATCTTTACGAACTTTGTTTTGGAAGTGGTGGGCAGTTGCAGGGGTAAAACACAGTATGAGCTGCTCCTTTTCTGACTTGAAACACGTTTAAATATAATGATGCTTCTCGTGTCCCAATTTTACTCAGTTGACCTAACCCAAAAAAGACCTGCTGTGTTGCTTCCACACAGCCTGTTCTGTCCTCGTAAATTAGCACAGTGTACTGCATGCTGAATTCCTCACTCAACTAGAGGAACTGCCTTGATGTGGAACGTTTCCCATATGAAAGTGCCCCCTGCATAGAACAGAAGGTCCTTGCTATGCCAATCCATACTCGCTAAAATATCAAATCATTCTTGCAACGGCAAAGTCCAAATGTTCAAAATCAAACTGAAAATTAAAATTCTATTTTATAGAGATTTTTTGACTGCATGAAAAATGGCAGTGTGTCAGTGCTTGTATAAAAAAAACATCTAATTATTCCCAATCCTTATGTTCTAATAGTTAAGGTGAGTATTTCTGGAAACATCTCTGTTTGAGAGAAACTCTTAAAAAAAAACCCACAAAAACATATTGTACATTCTGAAGGCAAAATGTGGTGAAATAACTTGTGAAAGAAACAATCTACACTCTTGCCTACCAGTTACATCATCCTGCCTTGAATGAGCCCTTCCTCAAAATGAACGCATGATTTGTCCAAATAAAAGGTCATGGCCAAAGAAGGAGCTCCAGAGCAGTGATTAGGCACAGTGAGTACCATCCATAAAAGTAGCTCTCAAAGCTAGCATATAGGAAATCTAATATGAACCTTAAATCATTTTAATGCTAACAAGAAATGTCAGGATACTCTATAAATGTTTACTAGACAACTAATAGGTGATGGCCCTGTGTTGGCCCACACTTGCTACTTTTATTTGACCTACATACCACTGTGGAATAGTGGTGAGGAACTCTGTCTGTCTGCCAGAACACAGACACAATGATGCCTGATGAGACTATGTCTCAAGCATGATATGAATGTGCGTGAAAACCGTAAATGTGACTGTGCCACTTTCATACCTTAGTATACTTGCCATTGCCGTAAATGACCCTTATGTGCCCAAAGCGTACCGTATTTGTCCTGGAATCGTCTGCTTTCTGGGCTTGGTCTTTATATAACTGCAGTTACATAATGGGAACTGTTCCTGTTAAAACCTGAAAAACATCCCCACCCAGCCAAAACAATTAAAGCCAGATTGGATACTCTGCATTAAAATAGCCCCAGACCCACAGCGATAAGTGCCTTTAAGTGGAAATGGGAAACTAAAGGTACTGTTGACAAAGTGTCCCAATCAGAGCCAGATTTAAATGAACCAGAAACACTATGTGTTAAGTAAATGCATGTTCATACAATTTATTTGTCAACTTCAAGTTTGTGTATAATATATTACTGGATAATTACATTTTCATGTTTTATTGTAATAGTAATTTAATAAAAAAAGAAGCATTACAATTAATACATAACACTGCCTTAGTTTTATCCAAAGTAAGCAAGCATATTGTTAAAAAGCAAATGAGCAAATGACTTTGGACACTGGAATGTGACATTGCAAAAAGGATTTGATATTTTTAGCCAGCGTATCCTGGCACACAGTGAGCCTTTTTTATGCAGTGGGCACTTTTATATGGAAAACAGACCTGATCAAGGCTGTTACTAAAGGTCAGCGCACGACCAGCGCCCACACAACCATCATCACCAAACACCACAGCCAGAAACATCCTGGGCCAAGAATTCAGCTCATCCCTGGAAGGAATGATTAATGGTTTTAATTCAAATGACAGAAAACTGGATGCCGTTGACTGAGAAGGTCAAGTGAAGCAAGAAACACTTTCCATACATTGCAGCCAGATTAACTGTAATGTATATCTGTAATGCTAAACTGGTCATTCCTGAAATCATGATATCTTGGAGTATTTACATATATAGCTTACAATAATATGTTTACAGAATCCACAAAATAAAATCAATTAAATATTGCATAAATAAGGTCTTGTAGGGAAAACCAGAGGCTGCCACCAAGACAGCTAAGAAACAGGAATGAACAGGAACTTCCCACTTCGTTCTGTTTCTATATGACCAACTTACTAAGTAAGGTCATATTTAAGGATATTATATACTATACTATATTGCATGGAAATTTGGTGGAAATTCCAATGAATCCAATGTCATAAATGACCTCCATTACACAGTCATGAACAAGGAGTTCCCATGAATTCCTAGAGATGCATGCATACACTGAAGACACCAAACATTAAGCCTTTATTTCAGTGTAGGTGTCAACTTGTAGAACATCCTGCTATTTTGCGAGGACAGTACAGGCTGTTTGGAAGGCTGTTTGCAGGGCAATACATTGACGAACAGTCTGTTCCTTACAGGAATGCGGTTATGCATTGAGGCAGTGGAAATGGGATTTTGTGCAATCAGCGGCAGGTTTTGTGGTGCTTTTGATGGAGGTTGTGTACAAGCAGTGTGCTTTATTCTGTATATTGAATCTCTAGTGCATTTAAACTGGAGACAGGACAGAAACAATCTTTTTTTTTTTTAAAAAAAAAAAAACAGTTTTTCCATTTTTGTGATCTTTGATATTTTTGTATTCATTAGCACAAAACAGAATAAACTAGACATGTACTTTATATTCTTGTCATTACTGAGCAGTCTTTATTTCTGCAGCAGCAGTGAGCTGTTGAAGAAGGATACTGTTGTTTTGTTAGATTAGATTACCTTCTTTCAGAAACCTATCAGCATGCATTTCAAAGAACGTGTCATGTGTGTAAGCGAGGATGGGTGATGTCCTTCCACCTCTGTGTAAAGTGCTGCATAGTTTGGCAGACAGAATGCTAAATCAGCAGCTATGTATTACAGCGGGGCAGTCTGACAACAGCTGCTGAGCACACACACACACACACACACACACACACAAGCTTGTTTTACTCTCTTTGTGAGGTCGTTAATTGTTACTGTAGCTAAATAATGATATGGCAACATCCAGCCTTAACCTAAGAGAAAGATTGTACTCACAATCTCTATAGTTTCATGCATTCCTATCTGTATGGGGACATTTGGTCCTCACACACACACACACACACACACACACACACACACACATACACACATTCATGCCAAGGCCAGAGCATATGTTGGTGTGTGTGAATCAGTTGTCATTCCTATAATCCAACCACAGATTCCAGATTCATTTCAAAGGTGAACTGCAGAATCGAACTCATCGGTGTAGATAATGCATTTGCCATGTTTAATATGATTAGACAGGAAATGAACACCCAAAGTTTTCCATCCCAGACCACAAGAACTGACACATTTTCACAAGCTCAAAGTCCACCATTCTGTAATAGCTGGAGACTTTGAAGCATTGAATTAGTGGGAGATATTGAGAAGGCAAATAGACATATTACTACTATGAAATAATATTTATATAATATTTTTTTTCCACAGTGGATGAAAAAAAAATCATTTGTTTTTCAAACTCAGCTGTTCTGAGAGAACGTCTGAGAGAATAACTGATACATCATCTCTCCCTTTGAGTGCATAAGGCATGTATATGTCTCTGGGTATGTTCTCATTTGCAATACTGAAACCTTATGAGGTTATCAGTGAAGTTATGTCCTGTGGTCCATGCAGCTGCATTCATTTATTCATTATTCAATAACTACTAACTTCTCCCTAACATAGTGTAGTTTGATGGTGTTCTCAGATCCTGACCTATTGAACTAGCATGAGGATATGTTTTTGATAGAGACTACAAAGTATTTCTGTAAGTTGCCTTGGATAAGGGAATCTGCTAATTGCTGTAAATGTAAATGTAAAATCCTGGTCACAGTCATGGTGGATCCAGAGCCAGGGAAAACACCCCTGGCTGAGTCAGCAGTATATCGCAGGGCACTGTATGCACACACATTCACACACTCATTTACACCCACAGGCAAGAGTTGATAATCCACCTACTGGAGTTGTGAGGAAACTGGAGAAGCCATACTGATGCAAAATATAGAACACGCAACACTCTGCACAGAGTCAGATTGAACTAGGGATCCTGGAACTTTATTATTGTTAATATTGGATTTTGCAATAATGCAAGTTTACTTTCATTGAATTAAAAGACTGCATCATTCATAGTATCAGTGCTGCTTTGTAACTTGTACTCTCCTGAGTATTTATTTGTGGCTTTATGCTCTTCCTACATTTATCTTGAGCACGTATTTTAGGTAAATTGGTAGATTCAGTCCTCTGCACCTGCCTTATTCAGTCATGCATGTTTCTCCTGTATAGCCTCTAGAGAATTCACCCATTTCTCACCATGGAGGCTTGTTTAGTCCCTCATTATTTAAAAACTTGATTACTGCAACTTGCTTCTTGCTGGGTGTCAACTATTGTGTCCCCGTTGTAGGACTGCTTTATCTGCCCCCGTAGGACTTAAAACCCTGAGGCTGGCTTAAAAAGAATGGACTGTCTTCCCTCATTTAAATGTAAATGCTTGGATTGTATTTTGCTTCACTTTTAAGTCACTTTGGACGAAAGCATCTGTCTACCAAGTGAATAACTAATGTAAATGTAAATATCTGTAATTAAATAGTGAAAATGTTTTATTGATGGCCTGCTTTGTTGCTGTTCATACTTCTTTGGTCATCAACTTGAGCAACAACAGTAACAGACCCCAAATGCAAAATTCCTATACAGATCATCAAAAATAGGAGAAAAAGCACTCAAACTAAATCTGACAATCTGCCCTATAATCTCATATCTGTTGGTTCATCACACAAAAGTGGAATCAGTGTTAAATTATTTATAAGCTGCTCTATGTATAGAAGTCTCTCTAACATTTGTTGGTATCGCACAAAACTGTCTGATATGCAAATTATACTGCAGGTCAAAAATAGACACAATATCCTGCTCTAGAAATAGATAAAACTGATAGAAAATGGCATTTTAGGGAAGATAATAAATCTTTTTTTTTTTTTTTTTGCATCATAGTTAACTAGTCTATTTCATCTCTGAATCAGCAGCAGCTGAAGTTATTTATCTTGGCTGCTGCACATTTCTCAGTGACTGTCTACAGCATACAAGGGCACACAGAGGCTACAGATGACAGCACTGTAACACCATGATCAGCAATTTCTCCTTAGTTATGATTATGCTAAAATTTTGAGAAATCTGCTTGTGGAAATAATGATGCATTTATACACACATAAAGACCACAGAAAAATTCCAAGTTGAACCATCAAGGTCGAGATGAATGTTAGGTACATATGGGTAAAATTAAAACATGAAACTAGTCCAGAAAAGGCCCCACAGTGGCAAGATTGCAGGTGTTATGTCACAAAAATTGCCATCTTTTTCTCATGTCTTAAACTCAAACCAAATATTCATAGGGATACCTAACTTGTACCTAGTACTTGCATAGTGATAATAATGTGATAGTCATTTGACCTCTGTCTGAACCATATTGCGATGTTCATTAGCTCATATCTAAAGTTAACTTATAAAACTCAGAGGTTTATATTTAATTTATAAAGAGCAATATATGTATATAATGGGCTACAGGGCTATATAGTATATGTATAAAGTGGCCTATGAGGAATCCAACATCTGCACGCAGTGCACACAAAATACACCAGACAATTACACACATGCCACATGGAACTGCACACCAGTTAAGCATTTCCGGAAACAAATCTCTAAGGAAATATCTCGTTTCCTAAATCACACCATCCCACTCTCTCCTTCACTCTGCTTACTCGGAGATACATCTGGGATCAACAGTTTTTCTTACAGTGTTAACCATTACCAATAAAACCATACTAACAAACTGGAAATCAAAGAGTAATATTAATACCGCACTTAATAATCGACTGCATAACAATGGAAAAACTCTCTGCCTCAATCAAAAATCAAACTACCAAATTTAACTCTATCTGGACACCACTCATCACCACTCATCATACACCAGGGAATCATTTTGCAATAGCTAACAATACAGTCCCTACAGACAAATCACATAACCAAAGCCATACCACACAACTCAAGCATAATACTCCCAAACATACACAACCAAATTACACACACATACATGCAACATTCACAGAAACCACAATTTATAAATATTATAAATATTAATTAACTCAACTGACATTCCAACAACCTGTTACATCCTTCTGTTACATGTCTGTTACATCCTACACCCACCACTCACCCACACTAACCTTTAAATACAAAGTGTAACACATCTACAAATATCAGTAAAGTAAGATGAGATGAATATAACTATTCTTTTCCAAACACCACATAAAGACAAGAGTGTGTTGGCATTTTAAAGCTTATTTCCACATACCTTTTTATTTCTTTAGCTCTTTATATCATTTTTACCCTCACTTCCTACATTCTTGTATAGACATGAATATTTAGAGCACCAAACAGTCATTGTGTTACACCCCTAGCATGTGGAATAGTATAAAGCATAACCCTTTCCTGTCCAATACATATAGCAGTAATCTGTGGTAGTGATTTAGCTTACCCAATGGCCTTCTCTAGCTTATTTGTGCAAGTGGTATAATTTCTACAGACCTGGCATGTTTCCAATTTCTCATAACTTTGTACTAAACAGTACATAAAAGAATTCACTCTTCAGCAAAAAAGGCATTTAGTAGTATGTAACAGTATATGCTGCTGAAGATCTAAACACACAAATTGCCAGAACATTTGTTGTATTACTCAAGGCCACAGTATTGCACTTTTGAAACAAATTATCAACAGTGCTGGTAGCCAAGGAGGTCAAGGTATGAAGACTTCAAATGAAACAAACCAGGAGATATATTCAAAATAGTTTATTGTCAAATAGACAAGAATTTCCACTTCCTGTAACAGGAACCTCTTAAAAATACGTCCAGTTATCAGAACAGCACTGCAAAGGTGATAGAAAAGACAGAACATGGGGAAAAAAAAACCTACAGTCAAGTGCTAAACAGGCACTTGATCAGATAAGCTTCCTAGAAAAGCCAAAAATTCTTTTAAACAATTGTAAAACATTGAAAACATTTTTACACTTACAGTGAGCTTTAATGCCTTCAACAAGCAGACACTCTGCAGAAAGCATAATACTTTCAGAAACATGCCCCTTTCCCAAACACTTGATATGAAGCCGTGCAAGTTCCTTTTAATATTTATTAAGGTGTTGGTTGCATACTAGTGAGTATCAGCAAGAATTAATGGCACAAAAATTTGTGCACTAGGAAATAACTGGAAATATGAATAAACACAGACAGCACAATTATGGTACAACATCCTATAACAAAAGACATCAACTCCACCAACATATCAAATGGCTCACTGTGTTAATCCACCTCCCCCAAAATAGAACATACAGTGAAACTACTGAACTAGTTCACATTAATAGTATAAAAAGTGCAGGGGGGAAAGAAAAAGAAGAAAAAAAAGAGCCGTTCAAAAGGCAGCCCTGTACATTCACATCCTGAAGTGTTGAAGTGCATTGTACCATTAAACCCCAGCCCAGTGGCTCAGCACTCCTCGACTACGGTACCAGCCGCTGACGAGTAGAGCTTCTTCTTAACGAGTCGGAAGCCAGGGCCGAGCTTGAGCGTGCGACGAGAAAAGCATGTGCCAATACGCAGGAAGTCCCGGAAGTTCATCCAGCTGCTGCCATCTTGTTTGAAGACCAGCGTCAGCTCAAAGGTGGGCACCATGCTGGCATCACAAACCAACCGTTCGAGCTTTGCACAGCGCCGCTGTTTACGCTGCTCCTCCAGCTCGAGGCGCACATCCAGCACGCAGCCGCGCAGCCCGCAGGGTTCACCTGCCGCTAGCCGCAAAACGTCCCGTGCCACCCGCCGGGTCAGCGTCTCTGGCACCAACACTCTTGTGCAATGCAGAGTGCTGGTCTTCGCCCGCGCCAAGCAGCCCTCAAGCAGCCGCATCAGCTGCTGGCACGCCCACTCCTCACAAGCCTCTGCGCTCAGGTACGGCTCAGCCAGGCAGCGCTCCCAGAAGTCCAGTTCTAAACAGTACATGAGGACAAAAGGACATGAGACCATCATAAAGTACTGCTGTTGGTTAATCCAAATCTTTGGTGTGATTTCAAATCACTGCCATTTTATCAAAGCAGCATTTACTATTAAAAAAGTAGCATAACTTTTGGTTATTGTCTGCTCTCCATTCAGACATCTCTTTCATAATGCTTACAGGTAACTCACAATAAAATTAATACAGGCCAATTAAAGTCTAGTCACCATTTGTGAAGGGTATGTGTTTTATACGCAACGTTCTTTGGGGCTTGTTTTTTCTAGGCAAGAAACCAGGCACATTTGGACTAAATTATGTTCCTGCGTTCACATTACAATTCGGCTCTTTCTTTTCAGACAGTGAGAGTAGCAAAGTAATTAAAGAGCTCTAAACTCTATGGGTATAATGCTGACCCATTTTAGTTTGCTTTAGATCACACCTGCATGAGAGCTGACATTTATGTCTGCAGCTTTAAGCATGATGATTTAGACTCAGGCTCACAAAGGAGCTGTGCTGCCTGAACAGCATGACTTCATCTGGCTGGTGACGTCACTGCGGCCAGCCTCTGCCCTGCAGCTCCGCATCCACAGCGCTGTAAACATGCACTTCAGCTACCACCTCATCTACATCAGGAAATGTTAACTGTACTGCTGCAAATGTAGAAATCTGGGGGAAAAAAAAAACATATTACCGTTGTCGATGCATGACTGATCGTATCCTCTGTCAACAAAATCCGAGATGAATTCAGAGCTTTTGTTCTTCTGTGTGCTTGTTGCAACCATTGTGAAAACCCTTTGGATTAGTTTCTTGGCCTTATAAAGTGCTGAAAAAGAAAAGAGATTTTTTTTAACATTAACATCCACTTTATCAAGCCACCCCTCCCAAAATCCAAACATTTCCCTAAATATTAGTCCAGTTTAAAGACAAATATAACTGCAACTATCAAATGACGCTGCAAACTAACAAAGCAAGGGATGACAGAAATGTGTTCATCTCATCTCTCAACCATTTGCATAACAAATTGGAGAAACTTCGAGAAAAAGTTCCAGCCCTTAACCTCAAGCAAACAAAGCTGGCTACAGTTACCTGTGTCACTAGCTTATTAAAGACTGCTAGAGAACAAAAACAAAACGGCGTAAAACAGGTACACGCACTTACCGTTATAAAATAAGTTAAAATATATAAGTCAGGAAAGTCTTCATATAAATACTTCAATCACGCATACACCCTCCAAACACACACAACCTTAACCATTCATACCAAATGAAAAAGCGAGAAATGCGCTACCAGTATTTATGGGCTTCCGCGGACAACGACCACACACCGTCCACCAATCAGAACAGAGTCTCAAATTCCAGAGACAGCAGTTAGGCCAGCCAACCAGCGCGTGCCCGAGTCGGGTGATCTGATTGGCCAGTGTCCACGCCACTAACCAATTGCTGTAAGGCATTTCTTGTTGCTATACCTCCAGTAGGTCTACTTTTCTACCGTTTCCTTCTAATACAAAACAGATGCTGAACTAAAAATGTTATGAGGCCAGTTTTTTTTAAACTGGGTTTTTTTTTGTTGTTGGGTGAACTGCATCTAAGGAGTGAAATTGCAAATATAATACAAATACATGTCATATCGTAACTGTATTGTATTCAGTTTTAACGGTTAATCTTTAGTTACATTTACAAAGTACACTGAAATTATGTTTGCCTTTCCTCAGATCCAGTGTCTGTTTAGGAACAGCCACTGACTGAAATGTGGCTAAGAGATAAGTGATTTCATATGATCACTTCCACCCATACTGTTCAGGTGTTTTTGTTTGTTTATTTGTTTTTTCACAGATTGCAAACATTATAATTAGTTTTATGTTGAAACATTTAAGCTTGTTCATGTTTGACCTCTTTGTATTAAAGAAATAGTACACTCTGATACTTAGACTTTCACAAAATAGGGTCATCACCCCTAAAGCTATGGTGTGTATTTTTTTACTGTTCAATATGAAAAAAAAAAAGAAATAATAATTTGAGTTTAGGGACAATAAACTACTGTATATCATGAGGTGCTTTAATAGAATTAATAGAAATTAATAGAAATAGTAATAAAAGAAGTTAGTACTGCGTCGGGGTCAGTATTGCGTCAGGGGTGTCCGGTCAGAACTGGCCCAACTTTAGGCACAAAAGAAGTCCAACTACATAGTAAGAGGCAGCAAAGCAGGTGAGAGAAAGAGTAATATAGTGAGAGTGTGAGAGAGTCAATATAGTCACTAAGGAAAATGGATTCAGGTGTGATGGAGTTTTAGCTTTTTTCCTTAGTGAACATGTGAGGCATTTATTTCTCCTTTAAATTGGTGGGAAGTTAGGGAATTGTGGTCATCCTTTATATCCTTGTTGTGGATATCGTAGATATGTATCGTTACTCAGTTGTGAAGATGTCTTAGCTAAAAGGATAGCAATCAGATTGACCGTCTCCACTGCATGCTGTATTTCAGGACTTCAAACCTCTGTAGGATATGTGCTGTATATCATACTGCAGAAAAGCAGTTCCATCATGGCAGGTTGCCGATTCAGGGGCAGTCTGCTGCTGAACCAGGCAGTCACAGTAAGAGCTAACCAGCTGACAGTACCTAAAAGAAACTCTTGTTGATAGGTGAAGGAGCAAAACCTCCTACAAATACTCAGTAACTGCGACCGCCACTTCTATAATATCAACCTAACAGATTATTTATATCCTTGGTTGTCTTAATTATTTAGGCATACTACTTAGTGCACTGTATAGTGTTTGGGACAAAACCTTGAAGACTTGTTGAATGTGTATTTCTTGGCATCTGCAGCCATGAGATCTGCACCCAGCACACTCCATGTTATGAAATTCTTCTGTGAGTTGCTTGTAATAGCATTTTTTTTTTTTTTTTACCAGAGAGGGTGAAATCCCTAAATCTTAAATCTAGCAGCTTTAAGAAATAAAATAGTTTATTATTAGCAATACATTCTTGAAGAATTTAGGGCCTATGTAAAGAATTTCGTAGTATTACCTGGTAACATGGTGATCACAGACAAATAATGAATACTGCACTGTATGGAATCCTAAACCATTTCATATTCAGTCAATGTTTGTCGGGCAAACAGGCAAATAATGTGTTTATGAGTGTATGACGTGATTCCTCATACAGTGGCTCTCAGTGACTGACAGTAGCCCACTGGTCAAAACCTCAGAATGAGGACATGTGAGATGTAGCCAACAGGTAAACCAACATATTGTTGGAGATGCATATACAGCACACTGCTGATACAGTTATACTGATCCAGCACAGAAGTTACAGGAGGTGTTTAGTAACCACACGGAGCAAAACAAGCTTATTATACCCTGCTGTCAATGCCTGTTTTCTCCATGCAATATGACCCTGTCGACTTAATATCTCTGACGCACACACACACACACACACACACACACACACACACATACATATGCACAGAGCCAAGGGTAATGGAATCCAACAGGTCACATGGCACGAACAAGATCCTAGTAGGAAAACAGAGTCACACGTATTTTCCTGCATGAAGAGGTTCCTCTCCAAGAGGTACACAAGCAACACTGCTGACCTTTCTGAATGGAGAAAGAGAGAAGGATACACAAGCGAAGCTTTAAAATACTATATCAGGGCATGTCTGACAACCTCAAGGGCCATTTGCCTTTTTCTACTATGAATGCTCTAAATGTTCTAAATGTACATAAGAACTTTTCTCCTCATGTCATGATTAAATAAGGATACTTAATTGATAATAACAGAACATTCTGTCTTGGTTAAGAAGAAGAATGATCAATAAAGCTGCATATTCATGGGTCTTTGATTTCTGTGCTGTATGTCTGTAATTTGGGTTCAAAGTGCTTCACCATAGTAAGAGCTATGAGCCACAGCCCGTCATTAAAGACTGCAACCTGAGAATAAAGAGCTCACAGTGTTTTAAGTGTCCACTGTCATTTTAATCCTTAAGGAGAAAATCCAGGGTAAGCAAAAGGAGGTATCTTCTAAAACTGAGAATAAATACAGTCATAAAAATGAACCACCTTTTATCAGTAATTCGGACACATTGACTTTTCTTTTTTTCTTTTTCTTTTTTACTCATTATTTTGATTATTACTTTACAACTTGTCTTACACTGACAAATTAATCCTTGCAAATTTCCTTTAGTAGAGTATAGTGATTCCGTATAACAATCAAAAAACTACCCAGCTGGCAATCACACGCCTTTTCTAATAATGATCAATATGTGAACGAAAGTTTGTATCACTGTACCAGTGTGTGTGCATGGTTTTTATTTCCTCCTCCACTCAGGCATATGGTAATGATGAGGTTTAGAGCAGTGGCGTGATGATGAGAAGACCAGTGAGGTGGGTTGAGCCTGTTTGAGTGTTTTCGTTCTCATGCTCATTTGGTCCACGATCGCTGCCTGTGTAGAATGGAGTGTTTTGTTCTCTGGTTGTTTTTCCTCCATCACTGAATGAAATGACTCATCAGCTTCCATCATATGTAGCCACTCCAGTTTTCTTAGAAAACTTCTGAGTGTTTCCATATCAAGCAAATGGATTGAAAGGCAGTTTTCCATTCCTGTTAACTGAGATTATTAGTATTAGCAGTGTCTTTAAATGCATATTCAAATCATGATATATACAGTGAATGATGCAAAGAAAACTGAGTTCTGCTGCCTTGCACAAAAAAAAAAAACAAACAAAACAAATAAATTAATTAATATATACAAATATTGACTTTGTTTCACTGATTACTGTTTACTGCTCTTTACAGTATTTTTTTTAAATGTAGAAACATTTAATACAACATTCTACATTATATATATTATAAATGTTTCTACATACTATAAAGAGCTATACTATACAAAGAATACTGTAAAGAGCAGTAAACAGTAATCAATGAAACAAAGTCAGTATTTAGTGTGATGACCCTTTGCTTTAAAAATTTATAAGTAGTCTCAGGTACAATTTGTGCAGTTTTATAAGGAAATGAGCTGTAAGTTTTACTGAGCATTTTGCAGAACCAGCCACAGTTCTTCTGGAAACTTTGACTGTCGCACTTGCTTTTTATTTCTGCAGCAAAATCCAGCAGCCTTCATTCTGTTTTTTTATCTGAAAAGTGGTCTTTTATGAAATATGCTGCTTTCTTTACTGACATACAAACATTTTTCTGTAACATTTAATTTTGTGCTGGAAAACTAATGTTTGGAAATCTAAAATGTTTTTGTACTGAATTGATAATATAGAAGTCATAAAATAAAAATTTATAACGAAGTTTGTACTAAAAAATAGGGTGCCTGAGACTTTTTAATTTAACCAAAACAATACTGTTTGCTACATACATTTAGAGATACCATGGTATGAAATGATCTCATGTGTTTTTATAAATTATGTGCATTCTAAAGAAAGATTAAGTCTAGTCTTTGTGGACTTAACTTGTAGGACTTAAGTTGTACCATTTCAGCTGTTATTTTGCTAAACACTTGTCTGATAAAACTAAATGAGCAGCTAATAGGCTACTCTATATCCTCCACCTACTTTAGGTTATATGATGATACAAATTCGCTGAACTCCCTTCTCAGGAAAGGAAATGAGAGTCAGTTTTGGTAGTGACAAACCACCACAGCTGTTGGTGATTATCAGTATCTTGCATAGCACAAACCTGCGTTCTTGGGTTGGCTGACCCTGAACCTGTCCTGTTATTCAGCTGGTCTGATCTGTAGCTCTTATTACAGTAGGAGTGCAAATGGTTCCAGGTAAAATCTCTCTAGCCAGTGGGTTCTGTGTATTAGAGCGGCCCAGATCTTGCACGGAGCTTCATGAGACTTACAGAGGAAGATTTTAGGGTTATTAACTGATATTAACTATTAAGATCATTATTATATTGTTAATATAATGATTATATTATCATTAACTTATCTGTTTGCTATACCTCCCCCACTCATAAATAAAACATTCATAAAGCAAACATGGGGCAGCGTGATTTCTGCCCCAATGAGCCTCATGCATTTGTTGATGTTCCCATTTTGACCACTAGGTATAATAATAACTCTACTGAGCTACAACATCTATAAAGTCGATGCAGTGCAACATTGGCTTATATCTGTCAAATATCAAACTTTTTTAAAAACGTGTTTGTCACTCAAAGGAGGTAATTAGTATTCTTCAATTAAATCTTCAATTTAAAATGTATAGGGTTGTGAATGAAGATTAATATTTGTTTAATGGCTGATGTACATATGATTGGGCTCTGTCCCACCTGCCCTTGTGGATGAGATGCCACTGAGTGTATAGTAAAGGCCTACCAGAACCTAGCTACATTTTACACCCTTTTACAAGCATTGTAACCTTTTATTTTTATTAAATGTATTTTTACTAAATGTATAAGGTTCTGGAATACACTATATTTATTGGATTTATTGGAATATACTATATTTCCTGCACAAGGTGGTGACACAGACTTATACAGACCAGACATGGTTTTTAATCTCGTGGTTGGTATGTCTCTTGCCTGACTGTGTGTTGATAGTCCCAAAACTCTATGTGTGTATATGTGCTTAAGGCTGCTGTTACCATTCCATTTTGGCTCTTTACATGACAGTCTTACATAAGCACAACCTGTGGCTAATTCTGTTGAAAAAAAAAAACCTCTCTTCTTTTGCCAGAGTTAAACTTATTTTCTCAGAGCTGAATTTAAAACAAACAGTCTGGCTTCCAGAACACAGATGTCTTGGCTTCATGTCTTATTAGCTACAGGCCAACACTTGTTCTTTACAACCTAGGTACTCTTAAAACCTGCGTCACTGAAGTTCTGTAATTCACTATTAGCAGAGCTCAGAGTTGAGTTACGCACATATAGTGAGGATTTAATACCACTGGTATTCAGACCTCACACGTAACTACAGATTTAAGTGGTATTCAGAAGTTACATAAGAATTACATGCACAAGGTAGAGTTGGCCAAAAACAGAGGGGCGTGTCAGTTATGCACGATTCTGACCTTTGTATTAAGCCCACTCTTCTTGTGTGAGCAAACAGCAGTATGACATCCAGTACCACTGTCTGTTTGATGTAACCACAGTGTGTCATGCTGAAATATATGTTTTTGGCTGTAAATACAATCAAGAAAACTATGGCCATTTGAGACCAATATTACACACATAAATATGACTATTAATTATTGGATAGTATTATTCCCTTAACAAAAATGCTGAAAATGATAAAATAGCATACATTGCATGCACACATTATGATTTCATTAGTTTGATTTAGTCTCATAGCTTCAGCAATAAAATGCAAAATAATAATATGTGCTGGATCAACTACTATTTTATAAGCTGCCAAATAATGAGGGTGGAAACCATATTGTTAAATTAAACCAAATGTGAAGTGATTCATTTGATAATTACAATTACGAAGGTGAACCTGAAGGTTGTGGGTTTGAGTCTCAAATCCGGCAGGGATTGTAGGTGGGGGGAGTGAATGACCAGCGCTCTCTTCCACCCTCAATACCACGACTGAGGTGAGACCCTTGAGCAAGGCACCGTACCCCCAAACTGCTCCCCGGGCGCCGCAGCAAAAAAGGCTGCCCACTGCTCCGGGTGTGTGTTCACGATGTGTGTGTGTTCACTACTGTGTGTGTGCACTTGGATGGGTTAAATGCAGAGCACAAATTCTGAGTATGGGTCACCATACTTGGCCACAAGTCACTTCACTTCACTTCACTTCACTTCAATTAGGACTATTTAGCCACAATACAGGCAATTTACCAGATGTCTAACGGATGTCTATATCAAGGCTTGCCATCTCTCATTCATATAAATGTATCATCATATTAGTCTTTTCTATTTATTAATTTTTAATTTTCTTGCTTTAATTTTACATTACATTTGAAAACAAACAAACAAACAAAACCCTGCTTGCTCATTAATCTGCATTCTATTCCCTGATTTTTTTTTCTGGCTTAAAGACAAGTGCTTGTGTTTAAAGTCAGTGACATAGATGCTCTTGAATAACCTTGTGACAGATGTTTGGCAACCTCAGAGGCATGAACTACACACAGGTCATTTTAATAATCTGAATGGGTTCCCAGAAAATTTACTTAAGCATGCATGTAAACCAACTCTGAATATGTGCAACTTTGCCCATGTAAATATTGACATAACATTTGGACTTAAGTCTCAAGCTCTGAATACGACCCTGTGATCGTAGCTCAGGTTGTATGAATGCTGCTACTACAGTTTAGGAATAATTCTTGTATATACATATAGTGTCTGACTGCTATTACAGTAATTTGTGATTATGATGTGGCAGACTGGGCACAAATTCTTTTATTAAACTACAGTGAGATAAGAGTACATGAAAAACACACTGCACAAAGCTTAAGAACAGAATTTCATTATAAAACCAGAAGAATGAGAAAATGTTTTTGTGTAAAACTTAATGTAGCTTAAGTGTTCAATGCTCAAGTCAATATTCATGCTCAATGTTCATGCTCAAGTCAATATTTGAAAAAGGGTTTGTAAGAGTAAAAACAAGTTACAATGAAATAATGTAAATGTCTTACACACTGTAGGCTCTATTAGTTGGGAATCCAGTGAATAAATGTTATGATAAAACTGGAAAAAGGTGATAAAAGGAGAATCCATTTGCTATTCACCACAATGTGGGGAGAAAAATGGAGTAATACATTTCTTTAATGTAAAAGAAATTGTTTTTCTATGGACATTTTACTGAATTGCTTCAATAATATTACAATAACATATGTCATATTTTAAAATTTCTTCAGCTTTCAAGTGTTCTTCCTTACCATTTGAGGAACATCTATCATTATGCAAGTTAAAACTGTTTAACAAAATTATATCAAATGATTATGTTTTTAAAAGTGTATGTATTACAAATATTGGCACCTCTAGAATTTTTTATGTACAGAAAATAACAGAAGCATATTTCCAGCAAAGGTATCACAATAAAATTGTATTATTTACCCATTTGAAATATATATATATATATATATATATATATATATATATATATATATATATATATATATATATATATATATCCCATATACAGTTTTTGCGCAGTAGTCATTGTTCATATTAATTAAGTTTGCCAATACACTCTATACATATACATTAATTGTAAAATATATCACTTCATTTCATTCCAAAAGATGATCACTGAAGTCTTCATCTTTTCAATCTTCTGGTATTTTTGGCTTGGGTCACTTTGCTTGCCTGCTTATTTTGCTGCAGCTGCACCAAAGTTAAAAGGATCAAAATTAATTTAAATAAACTTTCAAATCACAGTGTATGTATGTATGTATGTATGTACTGTACCAGGCCATATCTAGTTTAAAATGTATCAGCCACAAGAATGTGCAGCAAAATAAAAGTGCTTTCCTCTCCACTAGAGGTCACTAAGATACTTTAAAGTGGTCAGAAAACCCCAGAAAATATGAGCACAATATGAAAAACAGAGCTATTACACCTCATACTGACAGGCCAGTAAATGCTCATGTCTGTAGGACATAATAACTGTTAAATGATTTAATAAGTTAATACAGCATTATAATCACATAATTCTAGTTACTAAAGGTACTCAGCTGGGTAAACTGACAAGCTAGAGAAAATATGATTGTAGAGTTGTGTTCAGCTGCCAACTAATCACTATCTGGCACATGTAACATTCTGAGTCACCACATGGCTCCAAATAATTGCACTATATTTGACAGAATTGTAGCTATTCATTACTCCAACAATAAGTTAACAGAAACACAAAGACAATAATTGCTGTTTTTAAAGTCACAGTGCTTGTTGAAATCCTAGGGGATATGTTCTCAAATGCTGACTCTATTTCTCTTTCCAGAATCACAAGAGAAAAGAGATCAAAGAGAAAATGACTTTGTATGTGAAAAGTACAATCAAACATAATAAAGATGATTTATCAGCTCTAAGTGCAGGAAGTGCTACATGTAAACATATAAACAATGCAAATCCTGTAAAATCCCCTACTGCAGAGTTCACCAGAAAAGTGCAAAAAAAAACAACAGCAACAACAAAAAAAGCATTACTCTTAGGGATTCAATGACATTTGCAGAGTGCTACACAATAATGCCTCACCATAATAGGTTGTACCCGTCTGAGAAAGTTATCTATCATCTTGCACTGTATTTTTTTTTTTTTGCAGGGTGGTGTGAAGGGGAGAGGGGTGGTGAGATAAACAGAAGGAAACACTCACTCCCCTCACTCACTCCCCCACCAGCAACAATGACTTATTAAAAGCTCAGGCTTCCTTTGAGCAGCTGAACATGCTGGACCAGATAAATGGCAGTACAGGGTGGGATGTGGCCAGAAGAAAGGAGCACTTAAAATCACATCCATCCCTTTTACCCTAAACTGAACAAGTATTCTTTTTAACTGGGACTTTTTCTAAGTCGAGTTAAAGCAGGAGTTGTCTGCTGAGTCAAGTCATTACATGAGTAATGAGTCATTCTGTGAGGAAGTGTTACCTATGCAGAGCTGCAGAACTTTATTTCACAGCAGAAGAGTATAAAGAATGTTAGTGTTAGTTTAGAAGTGTTTCTAATCTGATCAATTAAAAACGCTACTCGCTTAATTATTTTTGTTTACTTTTATGGTTTTTTTTAGTCTACATTTTTTATGCTTTTTACATAGACAGTGTAAAAAGCAGACGACTCCCTGAAAAATGTTGAGTTAGTTGGAATATGACATCATAGACTTTTAAATAATAGCAGCAACTGATAATATAAGAGCCAAATTGTACAGTACGCAACAATAATATTCTCTTAGACAGGCCATGGCACAGTTTGGTCAGTTGTTTACTATATTTTCAAACTATCTGGTGAAGATAAATGTTAGAATGGCATGCCATAACTGAAAGCAGGAATGATTAACAATCATATAAGGTAGTAAACATACCATTCTCCTCCCCTCCTGATTTGACTCCCAAAAGCATGACCCCATCTTTGTTACTTTCCGTCCTTTGGAACGAAGCACTGAGATTTCAGCAGCAGCACAGGGGCAATAACAGGAAACAATTAGGACCCCAGGGAAACTATTTTACAATATAACGTCAGTGCAAAAATAGTGAATTTGTCTAGTCAAGTGGCTTAACATAGTTGATATTCTGTATAACAGTATGACAAACTTTCCAAGGAAGTACTTCTGTAACACTCAACATGATCTTGGCCATAGAAATAGTCACTTAGGGCAAGAAGGAGAGTTTCTTTCAGACACAACATACTCACTTCTCTGTTCCATGGTCCATGGTCTGAACTATGGTTAAACAAAAATGAAGAAACATCTTAGACTGGTTCAAATGAACAAATCCAAATCAAGTACAGAATAAAAAAAATACTCTTAATAGAATGGATTTTGATAGATACCTGGATGCTGCTGGACTTTAAAACACCTGAACTTCAAGTATATTCCCAAAGCCAAGACTGCAACCCCCAAAACCAAGAACCAGAGATATCTCAAATCTGTAACATAATGTGTTTACAGGAATCTGTACATTACATCCATATTCACTCATATGGCATATGCTTTTAAGCTCCCAGACAAGAAATTACTTATGTCAACCAATAGCTGTGATTTATTGTACTGTATTGTAATATCAATCGTGGTACGCCTGGACAAATGTAATTTATCTTAATACTGGATTGTTATTTGTTGGTCAGCATTTAATACAGAACACACCACTGACACTCTCAATGTTCCAGGATGAAAATTTTAAGGTCTTGTGGGCCAAATCTGTGTGTAAATTTTTTGACAAGCAAGATGGAACCCTGGGACACTGGTCTGCAAAATCATCGGACCTTAATCCCATAGCAAATCTCATAGAGTGGGATTATTCTGAACAGAACGTGAAATAGTGTGTTGAGCACTACACTACACCATACTATCTGAATTGTGCACACAGCTTGTGGGACTAAAATTGAGAGACACCACGCCAAGACAGTTATGGAATCCTCACTTAAAAGGATTTAAGCTATTTTTAAGGCAAGGGAAGACAATACGAATTATTAGGGAGGAATGACACGAGACAAAGTTTATGCAAATATGATCTAATTACACGACTTAAGGACATTTCTCAAGTGGCCAACCCTGGTTTAGTGATAGTCCTGAGGTAGTCCTGACAACCCCATTATTGGGGAACAGTTGGGAATCAACAACTACTTTACTAAACATACAGAAAGAACATTTCAATCAGGAACAGCTTATTTAGTACTCCCTACACTGCTGCCAAACATAATGTGCATCTTTACATGCAAACAAAAATAAGATTAGACCAAAAAGAGTTTTGATGTTGGAAACTTGATAAGATCCGATTAACATTATACAATGACATTTAAGATCAGGAAGGTACACAGACATTCCTATGAAACTTATTATAAAACAAAACCATCATGAAGTTATGTATCTTCCTTCATTATATTATGCACTTTGCAATCAGAAGTTTCTCCTGGCTGTTCTAACCCAAACTAACTAGCTATAAGCTTAGCTAACAGTCACAACACCATCAGATAACTAGATTTACTAGATTTACTAGATTTAAAGCCACATGCAACTAATACAGTACTATCACTATCTTGGTCATAGTCACAGCTATTACACTGCAAAAATGACATGTATGCAAGTGAAAATATATTGAATACATTGAATAATTGTTTAAAATTAGAACATTTATCTGCCCATAGAACAAGACTATTTTAAGTTTGAAATGAGTAAAAATGTCTAGAAATATGTTTAATAAAAATATATTTGGTCTGTATAATCTAATAGGAAATACAAGATAAATTTGAAAATATTCAAGATTTTTTTCTCTTGCTAAGATGTTATTTTTGAATGACAAAAAAGGTTTATGGACACATTACAATTACATTACAAACTAATGCATTAAGTTCTATTTCCAGATGTCAAAATGTACTCAAATTATTTAGGAAATAATAATAATTCTTAATGTAAACCTCTTCTAATCTGATTACAAGTACATCATGATTTTAATGGTTAATCAAAACCACTGGGCCAATTCCAATTAGGATGTCTTTTTTCAACAGTGTTACTGCCTTTGTGTTTGAATAAAGGTTGATGACAGCTGTGCAAATCGAAAAATCACAAATATTCAGTCAGGTCTTAAATATTCTAGCTATTCCAGGTTGAAAAAATATTTCAATTCAAAGCAAAGTTAGAGTCTGTAGGGAGTGTATGCTGCAGGTGTTCATCGATTTGTAACTGGCTGACATACAGACTTACCAGGTTTTTTAGGTACAGTCGGTCCTTCAGACTGAGGAACTATGGGAAAAAATAAGCATCCTCATATCTGCTTAATGTAGTATTAACATTTGGTATGAAGCACTTAGTTGTTATATGTTATGTGCATAGTGATAATTGGGTAAACTTACCGGAGTTTCCTCCTTTTGCTGATTTGTTGACATTATTTTCAGTAGGTGCAGCACTTCTATTCCTAGCTGAATGAGTGCGCAATTTACAAAACACAACAATTAACATGCTGTCAAAGATGCCACAAAACACTAGTGCACATTCAATCATTTTTCAATCATTAGGGTGCACTTTGCATTGTGGTTTAGATGGAACTGAATTATTCTCTACCAAAACACTCAGGCTACAATATACTGTACAGCAGCAGTCAAAGAGCTGGACATAACTGACATAAAAAAAGACATACAGTATATAAAGGCTTATGTATAAACACTTAATATGTTTAGACAAATATGAATAGTGCTGTTAAATAAGTTCTACACGTTACCCAGTGAAACCCATGTTATGGTATGACCTAGAGCAGAGAGTGAAACAAAAGCAGCCAGCAAGTGCTCATGTGGAAACCGACGGTGAAACACCTCAGCTTTCTATCTCATGAAGCTTGTTAAATAAATGCAAAAAAGTGTGAAAAGTTGTTTTAATCAAATGGTAATGGTATCTAAATCATGAGACTTTTCTGTAGACTTTTAATATGTGATTATTATTATTATTATTATTATTATTATTATTATTATTATTATTATTGCATAATTCTATACATGATAATTATAGTAAAAACAAACAAACAAACAAACAAACAAAAAAAAACACCACCACAACCCCCCCCAACACACACACACACACACACACACACACACACAAATAACTGTGTGTATCCAAACCGTTAACTTGTACTGCACATTATATACTGTAAATGCATACACTTGCATCAATGTATACACACATATACACACACACTTCAAATTATGACATTATTATTTGATACCTTGATGTTCAGTGTTTTTGGTGGTTTTGGGAGTGCTCGTTGTATTCGTTGTCTGTTGCCCATAGTAATCAGGCTCCACAACTAAATTTGTAATACAAAATTGTAATACACAACTCTACTGGTCAGTTATAGTGAGACTCACCATCTGGTGATCCTGTAGTTTGGACAGATTGCGTTGTTTTACTGGTGGTAGTAGCGCTGTCGCCAGACAGTGCTGAGGTATTACTGATGGCAGATGTTGTTCCTGAAGGGAAGTTACTCACTTGAAATTTCTTTTTTACAGAATGTCATTATTAGCAGGCATCATAAATTTATACATTTCCTGGTTGCACATTTAGAAAAATCATGCCAGCTGCAAGGCAAACTACAGGTGTGCATTAATGTGCTTGTACATTATTTACAATTTACAGTATATTATTTCTAAATCTAGGAACTAATTTAAAGTGACTTGTATGATGAACGGTCAAATAATTTATTCCTAACAATAGTTTTATTATTTAACAACAATGAAAGGTATAAAAGTTGCTCTGGTGCTTTAATGGAAGGAGACATTTATTTAAAATTTATAACACAAGATGTCAGCCAGTGTCAGATTTTGAGGTAAAGTTGTTATTTTACATTTTCCATCAAAGTGAACATCTCAGGAGAGAGGAATTTGTGCTTTGGAATTTCGTACTAACTTGACAAGCTGCATTTTTGGTTTATAGCTGTTATAACATAAGTGAAATCAGAAACAAACTTGTTTAGTGGACATTCCACACCATTAGATGTAATTATAAACTGATAAAAATGTAAGAATTGTAATCGTCGGGAAGTTGCTTTGGTATAAGATGAATTTTCTGTTGAAAATGAGCAACCTCAGGGTGGTAACACTAAGTCTGCTTCAAGTCAGGACTCATCACACCACCTGTCTTTCATTTAATTAGTGTGCATTTAAAATCTTCAGTGAAAAGGAACAATTTGACAAATATTACACAACTAATTGATACCTACAGAGCTGATGGAAAGTAAGCAATACACTCTTCATTCACTTCATGAACACATTATAAACACATTATAAGGATAGAGCTGAACGCAGTGGTGAAACTGTACTGGTCAGTCATAGTGACACTCACCAGCTGATGATGTTGAGGGTGCTGATGAAGTCTGTGGTTCTTCTGTAGCATTTACTGCAAATCAGTGAAAGAGGTTTGGCATTATTCATTATGCATTTAAGTGGCATCTTAAAAAATATGCAATTCCTGGTCTTATGTTTATAAAGAACATTGTTGTTAGCATGGATTTGGAAGAAGAGGTCTGTGCAGTCTGCCTCAAGTCAGGACTCATCACACCAGCTGTCTTTTATTTAACTAGTATGCATTTAACTTCTTCAATGAAAAGAAACAATTTGACAAAAATATTACACATTTTCATCGCCTTTTCAATTTTAAACTTTTTATAAATCATTACATAAGTTATATACATGGAATATCTGCTTGTAATAATGTCACCTTATTTATTTATTTATTTAGTTATTTATTTATAGTAGGTCTAGAGAATGATTTTTTGAGTGCTCAGTGTTGCTGGTCATGGGAGTGCTAGCTGTCTCTGTTGTGTTCTTCAGGCACCTGAACTGAATGAATATATACTGAATGAATCAGTATAGCATTTCTATACTGAATGAATATTCAGTTCATAATACACATTGTTTCTCTACATACATGACTTCTGATAGTTCTCTGAAATCATGTTGCCAAGCTTACAACTATTTAATACCCACAGCGGGGATGGAAAGTAAGCAATACACTCTTCATTCACTTCATGAACACATTATAAACACATTATAAGGATAGAGCTGAACGCAGTGGTGAAAATGTACTGGTCAGTCATAGTGACACTCACCAGCTGATGATGTTGAGGGTGCTGATGAAGCCTGTGGTTCTTCTGTAGCGTTTACTGCAAATCAGTGAAAGAGGTTTGGCATTATTCATTATGCATTTAAGTGGCATCTTAAAAAATATGCAATTCCTGGTCTTATGTTTATAAAGAACATTGTTGTTAGCATGGATTTGGAAGAAGAGGTCTGTGCAGTCTGCCTCAAGTCAGGACTCATCACACCAGCTGTCTTTTATTTAACTAGTATGCATTTAACTTCTTCAATGAAAAGGAACAATTTGACAAAAATATTACACATTTTCATTGCCTTTTCAATTTTAAACTTTTTATAAACCATTATATAAGTTATATACATGGAATATCTGCTTGTAATAATGTCACCTTATTTATTTATTTATTTATTTATTTATAGTAGGTCTAGAGAATGATTTTTTGAGTGCTCAGTGTTGCTGGTCATGGGAGTGCTAGCTGTCTCTGTTGTGTTCTTCAGGCACCTGAACTGAATGAATATATACTGAATGAATCAGTATAGCATTTCTATACTGAATGAATATTCAGTTCATAATACACACTGTTTCTCTACATACATGACTTCTGATAGTTCTCTGAAATCATGTTGCCAAGCTTACAACTATTTAATACCCACAGCAGGGATGGAAAGTAAGCAATACACTCTTCATTCACTTCATGAACACATTATAAACACATTATAAGGATAGAGCTGAACGCAGTGGTGAAAATGTACTGGTCAGTCATAGTGACACTCACCAGCTGATGATGTTGAGGGTGCTGATGAAGTCTGTGGTCCTTCTGTAGCGTTTACTGCAAATCAGTGAAAGAGGTTTGGCATTATTCATTATGCATTTAAGTGGCATCTTAAAAAATATGCAATTCCTGGTCTTATGTTTATAAAGAACATTGTTGTTAGCATGGATTTGGAAGAAGAGGTCTGTGCAGTCTGCCTCAAGTCAGGACTCATCACACCAGCTGTCTTTTATTTAACTAGTATGCATTTAACTTCTTCAATGAAAAGAAACAATTTGACAAAAATATTACACATTTTCATTGCCTTTTCAATTTTAAACTTTTTATAAATCACTATATAAGTTATATACATGGAATATCTGTTTGTAATAATGTCACCTTATTTATTTATTTATTTAGTTATTTATTTATTTATTTATAGTAGGTCTAGAGAATGATTTTTTGAGTGCTCAGTGTTGCTGGTCATGGGAGTGCTAGCTGTCTCTGTTGTGTTCTTCAGGCACCTGAACTGAATGAATATTCAACTGAATGAATATTCAGTCAACTGAATGAATATTCAGTTCATAATACACACTGTTTCTCTACATACATGACTTCTGATAGTTCTCTGAAATCATGTTGCCAAGCTTACAACTATTTAATACCCACAGTGGGGATGGAAAGTAAGCAATACACTCTTCATTCACTTCATGAACACATCATAAACACATTATAAGGATAGAGCTGAACGCAGTGGTGAAACTGTACTGGTCAGTCATAGTGACACTCACCAGCTGATGATGTTGAGGGTGCTGATGAAGTCTGTGGTTCTTCTGTAGCATTTACTGCAAATCAGTGAAAGAGGTTTGGCATTATTCATTATGCATTTAAGTGGCATCTTAAAAAATATGCAATTCCTGGTCTTATGTTTATAAAGAACATTGTTGTTAGAATGAATTTGGAAGAAGAGGTCTGTGCAGTTACATCCAGTGTGTTCCAACTAGTCATTACAACCGAGCAATGGGATTAAAACATTTGAGCTCTACTGGATGCATAACTCATTCATAACAGTAAATCACTTCTTTAACTTTTAACACACAACAGAAGGTGGTTTGTGATTGTGGTTTTTCTGGCATTAAAGCAGTTAGCAGTTTTCTTCATTAAACAACAAATTTACATTACTGTAGCGCATACATTTAGTGCATTTCTATACTGACACAGGCACATATCTTCCACTTCATTAGGCTTGATGTTTGATGTAGGACTGTGAGTTACGGGCATTGTGCTCTCAGATGTTTCAGCTTTCTCATTTGAAGGATCATTGAAGGAATAAACATAGAAGGAATAAGAATAGTTCCTCTACATATATGAAATCTTGTCTGTTCTCTGAACTAACACAGAAGTGATTTTATATTAAGAGTACCAATTTAACATTCTATTTTTGTTTATTCTATGAGCATATTATAAAGACGACCACAGAAATGGATACACTAGTTTCTCAAAAACATTGCTGGATAAGGATTCAAAAAATATTTTCAATTGATAGAGCGAGCATCATAATGCACACTCTATCTATCATTTAATATTATCCTAACTTTAAGATGCTGTTAGAGAC
This sequence comes from Pangasianodon hypophthalmus, assembly GCF_027358585.1. Classification (NCBI taxonomy): domain Eukaryota; kingdom Metazoa; phylum Chordata; class Actinopteri; order Siluriformes; family Pangasiidae; genus Pangasianodon; species Pangasianodon hypophthalmus. The sequence goes on from NC_069713.1 coordinate 20,226,246, forward strand.
TGGACCCTAGTCAATAAGAGTGAGACTCACCAGCTTGTGTGAAATTTTGTGGTAAATTGGAATTGGGGGAAGAAGTTGATCCTTCGGAAGCAGCTGACACATTTACTAAACAGTGAGAAAATCTGATGTTACTCGACTGAAAATCTATTTGCATATAGTCAAGATAAAAACATTGATAGGAGAATGATGCTAAACTAAAGATTCCAGATTGAAGCCAGTAGGGCGTCACAAAAATACCAGGAAATACTATTGTGTGCTTAGATTATAAAAGCTCATAACGCATTGTGCAATTACTCCATTAATACTCTTCTAAATAATTGCTAGATATTTCAAGGTATCTAGAAAGAAAACATTTACTATTCAGTTTTCCTCATAACTACATTCACTTACACATCTACCACTTTGTAGATATACAGTTACTGGGTGTATCTGTTGCTATGAACAGTTTGTTAGCTCCCTCTATCCCATTCATCAGTGGTAAGAGACCACCACTCACCAGATATTATTTCAGTGGTTGTTAATTCTCAATACAGCACTGACACTGGCGTGACGTAGGGCTTGATAATCATGGTGGTCCCTATCCACTGACACACAGAGTGGCAGGGTGGAGTCTACAGTCAGTCACTGTATACATACACAGTGTATCTAGTATTTTATACAGGTCTGTTGTTGATGGTGCCAACCACTGACACTATATAGGACTAATCAGACTGCACATGATGGTTTGTCAGCTTCTTATTCTCTCAGAACAGACGAATATTTTCTCAAAGATATGAAATAAGATTAACCAAAGAATTACACTTTAACATCACAATTAATTATAACCACTAATCCTGTATTACTCTGACAAACAGTTCAAGTGTGATGCTACTCATCCCCTTGGGGATCAATAAAGTACATCTATCTATCTATCTATCTATCTATCTATCTATCTATCTGCTAAAAGTTATTTGAATATACTGTTCAAACAAGGTGTTCATGTGCAGTTTGCAATCATGTGCCATTACAAGTGTGGCAGTGGAATTATTAACTAACTGTCAGAGAATACAGCTAAATACGTGTACCTTCAAAATGACTTATCTTCCTGAGCACTGACTCTGAAATCTGATGGGAAACGTTTGTCTTTTCATTTTGACACAACTTTATCTCGTGTAAGCTTTTCTCACTGAATGACATAGGATGACCAAAAGAAGAGTATTCCCTCATCCACCAGAGCAGACATCCTCTTTACATATGAGCAGATCTGTGAAAAGCTGCATCCTGTGTAACCCTGTTTCTCTCCCGAGAGTCCCCTAGGAGGTTCCTGTCAATGCTTCCTGCCCTTATTGTCTGGCCCAATGTGAATTCTAACTGTGTTTGATTTATGCTCTCCAGCCTGAAAGCTGAGGCCTGAACCTGGCTGTCTGGGGGAGAGAGAAAGTATCATAATTAACTAAGTAACCTATGCGGAGAAACAATGATGTCAGTGTCGGAATTTTGGAAGCGTTGCATTTACCTATAATCGCCCACAATTCAGTTCAACCACTGTGTTAAACAGACAGTGGTTAACTATAGGTTATACAAAGTCAACTATAGGTTATACAAAATCAAGACCAAATTACTGCTTTATCAATCAATAAAGATGAGCTTATATTGTGGATATAAATAGTTAGCCTAAAGTGATGATTTAAAAAAAAAAAAAAAGAAAAGTATTATTTATATACTGTGGACAGATTGATTTAGATTTCTTAGCCATTCTCAAGACTCTGGGTGTTGACCAATTTCCTGGTTGTGTTGATTTACAACGGAAGCAGATTTGCTGTAAATTTTTCCAATTGGAGGCTTGGTGGCCAATGCTGCACTCCCCTGTGAGAAACAGGGCTGTCTGGTTCCCGCTGATTATCACCACTTTCAGCCTCATTCCCAACAAGAGAACACCAGTTAATCACCACCCTGATATACTGATATAGGGTAAGCAAACATTTACAGATCTTGGACAGTCTACATTTAGCTTCTCACACCTTAAAAGGGTTCTTTGCTGAGGTATTCACATACTTTTGACTTATATGGATTTAGAGCCTGATCTTTATTGATTACATTCCACTTATCATTTAATTAAACAATGAAATAGCACCATTTTCCTTGTAAGCATACATCAGGTAACAGGCTTTCATTCACTAAGTTAAAGAAACTGCTGTCGTTCCACCATATAAAGACCTTCTACACTGTTTTATAATTTCCTCCTAATGAAAATACACTTCATTCTGAAAATGACCTCAATAATTTGAAGCACACTAATAAAAATGTTACTTACTTTGGAAGAGAAAATAACAGAAGACAAAGAGAGTGACCCTGGCAGCCATGATGTCCTTCTTTTGTAAGGTGCACTGAATATGATGGTTTCACAATGCAGCATCAGATAAGTGCAACAGGGCCAGTGTTCACTGGGAGACAGCCTCATATACAGTGTCTCTGCTGCTTATTCTGTCACTTCCTTTGGTTAAATAGAGGAAATACACCACCTTCCACTTGGATAGCGGACTCGACGGGAGGTGGAGTTTTTGGGGCGTGAATAAGCCGGAGCGAGAATTCCAAACTCTCTGAACAGGAACCCGGTGTCCGAGGCTGTGTTTGTGCTCTTTTGCACAAACTTCTTTCTGTTAGCTTTTCCTTCCTGGTCAGCTTCTGCAAGTGTTTTGGAGTAATACATGATGTATAGGCTTGTCCAGAAACACAATGAAATGTCTTGGATGTGTTCACTAAACCACTACAGTCTTGGTTCTTTGTGTCAGACAGAACCAGCCTGATCGCAGGTTTACACTTTTAGAAGATAAACCTGTGCATCTTCATCCTTAGACCTGTGACTTAAAAAAAGACCAACACATCTTATTTTAAAAATGGTGACCATTCCCCACTATTTTGACTAGGCAGCCCAGGTTTTAACTAGGTTTCTAGCTAGAATAGAAGGAAACTTGGGAAGAATTTATACCATATACCATACTCTGGCAGCCAGAATTTTTATAGCACATAGTCTAAGAATGATCATTTTTAAATGAAATATAAGTTGATGGTTAGTGATTAGTGAGTGGCATGGCGGTGTAACAGGTAACAATGCTGCTTGGTGCCTCACAGCCCGAGGGTCCAGAGCCAGTTCTGAGCTGTTTACTGTTTGTGCATATTTTCACATTTTCTCCTTATTGATTTCCTCTCGTTGTCTAATTCCCCCCCCCTATTCCAAAAACATGTGTGGGATACGCTGCTTCTGACTGGTGACTGGTGTGTCATCCAGGGTGTGTCCCCACCCTGCACTCAGTTGCCTTTAATCACCAAAGCTGTGCAGAAATGCAGATTTGAGGGCAAGGAATGATGCACAAACAAATCCATGAAATCTGCAACTGCCTGCCCTAAACTCCATCATAATTGCATAAGTGTCAGTAAATATAAATACTTTCTGTATTTGGAAAAAATGGAAAAAACGAATCTTTTGCATACTACATAAAAACTCTTACGCTGTACAGCTCTGTATATTTCTGTACAGAAACAGTTGCACTATGAGACAATTTTTTGCACATTACAGCTTTGTATATCTGTTTTTTTTTAACATATTCTATTTATGCATATTCATATTCTACATTTCATTCCTCTAAAGGTTGCTAAACTTTTTTTTTTTTTTTACATAATAGTCCACTAGTTTTATTATGTATCATTGTTGCACTGTGTGACAAGGCACTAAGGAAAAACATTTCACTACATTACATCACTTGTATGTAATATGTATGTGACAAATAAAGAACCTTGAAACTTGAATTTTGAAAGTCCAAAATCAGATAGATAGATATTTCAAGCACATGATTCAGAAATACTGTGCATCCATTCATTGAACAGTTTTGCCAAAGGCTTGCCTCTTTTAAAGCTCCATGTTATTCTCAGCTCTGAACTAAAACCTCAGTAAAATTGTCTTTGATGTTAGATGTATGTTCAATGTGGCCTTATAACCTAAAAGATATAATCTGAAACATGAAATCAGGAAATTGAGGAAATTTTGGTTTCAAGCTAATGTTCAGTGTTGTGAGTACATGTCCAGGAGAATGAGTGGGTGTGGTTAATATGAATTAAAGCAGTAAAGAGCTTGCCTGTTTATCTGATCACACGCTAATCAGGAAGAACAACAGGTCAGATTTGACTCCCTGCTCTGTGTGACATTTGGAGTTAAAGAACTGCAGATTGAGCAGGTTTGTCTCCCAGGTTCATTTTTTTAAAAAAGCACCTACTTGGATGTACTGAGCCGTTCCCAAAAGCTTCTTCGTCCAAAACAGGATGCAAAAAGTCTGTTTACTTCCTGCATCTATTGTGTCACACATGCACACTAGAAAAATGGTAGGGAGAACTTCAGTGATCCTGCAGGACTAGGAATAAGCTGCTCATGTTCTGTTTTTCCAAAGAAATCCCAACTTTCAGGAAACCAACCTAACATTCTTTCTTGGACAGTAAATAAACGCTTATCTAATTCACTTCACAACAAGGAACTAGATAAGAACCAGAAATCCTGTCATTCAAAGCAATCATATTATCTTATAGCATTCTAATTTTACTTTGTAATGTGCCTCAAAGATGCCACAAATGTAAGATTCACTGAGAGAAAGTAGGGGACATAAACTCTGCTGTCCTTGGTAAATGTTTCCTGATACACTGATGAAAATAAAATGTCATGGTGATATTGTTCCTCAGTAGCTGATACTATTCATTTGTTTATTACGCTGTTACTTCATGAACAGCTTCAGAAAGGCTGTGTATCCACTGATTTATTCACACTGTGTTTCACACCCATACAAAAGATAGACACCAATCACTCAGGGAAATAGACTCCTCTTGAAGAGAAAAGATCAGTAACACCCCCTGCAAGTAGGTAGCTTCCCTACAGAACAAGGATTTTCGTTTGGAAAGACTGATCTGCCTGCACTGAAAGCTCATAGTTCCCACAAAAAATAGCAAATGATAATCAGTCAAAGCAGAACTGTACTGCAGAGCCTCAAAACAGGTGATGCTCACAATAGAGTTCTTCTTACCTTTCCAAATAGTCTGAGCTTGCAAGTAATTAAAGGTCTAAGGCTCATAATTAATTTAATAGCTTTTAAGAAAATTAAATATGCCCATGATCCAACTCATCCTCCTGCAATAGTAGGGGTAATAATAGGGGAGACTAGAGTCAGCTGTGACATTTTTTTTTGCTTTAATCTCATGATTAAAGATTCTAAAACTCCATTTTTTTGGACATATAATAGGTATTAATAGTTAATTATTCATAATAAATAAATATTCATCTTAATATCAGAGGATATATAACATTAAAACAAAGGAATTAATTATATTAATTCCAAATCAATGGATCAAAACATCTTGTGATGAGCAGGAGGGAGGGGCCAGGCTGTGAGGACGCACGCCTGGCACTGAGTCGGCCAATCAGTGGGAGAGAGGGAGAGAGGGATAAAGGAGCGGCTGGAGAGGCCGAGGGAGAGGGAGAGATGCAGGCATGTTTTGTGTTGGTGTTTTATGTTATATTTATGTTGTTTATGATTAAACATTACATTATTTATGTTCACTCGATTCCCGCCTCCTCCTTGCCCGTCTTTGACTTTGTTATGTATCTCAATTCATTAAATTTGTGGTGGAGTGGCAGGAAAAAAAATCACCTTTTCTTTTCCAGTCTTCAGCTGTCCAGTTTGGGTGAGTCTGAGCCCATGACAGCCTCAGATTCTTGCTCTTGGCTGACAGGAGTGGAGCCTGATGTGGTCTCCTGCTGTTTGTAGCTCATCCACCTGAAGGTTTGATGTGTTGTGCATTCTGAAATGCTTTTCTTCTCACCACAGTTGTAAAGGGTGCTTATTTGAGTTACTATAGACTTTCTGTCAGCCCAAACTAGTCTGGTCATTCTCCACTGATCTCTCTCTTCAACAAGGAATTTCAGCCTGCAGACCCTCTGCTCACAGGATGTTTTTTGTTTTGTTTTGTTTTGTTTTTTGCACTATTCTGTGTAAACACTAGAGATTGTCGTGCATGAAAATCCCAGGAGATCAGCAATTTCTGAAATACTCAAACCAGCCCATCTGGCACCAACAACCATGCCACGCTTAAAGTCACAGAGATCACATATCACATTTCTCCCCATTCTGATGTTTGATGTGAACATTAACTGAAGCGCTTGACCATCGAAATGTTCTCCAGATGAAAATTACTTTCCTACCTCAAATTCTGAATTTGGATGAAAAATTCTTCAGAGCTATGATTAAGTTGCTGGGTTTTTTTTTTTTTTTGCAGAGGTTGCTATTGGGCTTGTGCAGAGTGAGTGTCATGACTGTAGCTTGTTGCTGATTGGAGAGATTGATAGTGTGAAAACTGTCCCCTACATGAGTATTACAACTGTCCTCACTCTCCCCATGTGAGTATTATTTAACAGTCAGTACTGAAAATTAGGGACAACTTCCCACATTTTTTACCTAACAACTGTTTCATGTTTTTCATCTCTTTTAAATCATAATATTGTTATATTAAGTATAAATTATCAAGTGGTATTTGCTTTAATGTCGTTAACCTATTTGGTCCACGTGTCTGTACAGGATGAGTAGCGCTAACTCCCATAAACATCCTTTCCAGCAATTCAGCAGAGGTGTTTTCATAGCAGTAAACTAGGTACGCTTGTGTTGCCTGAATTGCCCTCACCCACCCACCAACCCCGGCCCTGCCAAAATTCATTATGCACCACAAAGGAAACACCTTTATTTGAGGCTGCCAAATGGTAATTTCCTATTTCACATTATAATTGGACCAATCTTTAATTCTCTGCAGGGACTTAAGGAAAGAAACTGTCTTCAGAGAATCCAGAGCCAATGTCACTGAAGACTTTAGCACATGTTGAAATGCAATCAACTACTCTATAATCAGAAACAGTGAGGGGAAATCAGTATTTGGAGGACTCATAAGTATGGAAAATTTTGAAATATGAAATTGTGAGATCATCAGAATGACCCACATAACCTTGGGTAGTTGAAGATGATTTGCCAAGAGGAATGAGCCTAAAATGAACCACAATGCTACAAAAATCTTACTTCTTACTGTAGACATCCCGAAGCTGTAACTGCCAACAACAGCTTTGCAACACAGAATTAATGTTCGTAGTTTGTGGTGTATGACTATTTTCTTCTCGATCAATTTAATTTTTTTTAAACATATCTTCTTTATGCTGATGACATCATCCATACTTTTTTGCTCCATATTTATAAGTACAAAGTCAAAAGACATTAGGTATGTACATTTGAAATGGATATATGCACTGGGAGTGTATTAAATAAAAAAACCAAAGTGTTTGAATACTTATTTCCCCTGACTGTATATGCAACATCAGTACAGTCACTGTTAAAATTCCTGCTTCCACCAGGGAGGCTTGGGTTTCTCATCTACAGTACAGAGGAGACCTTTTCATTGATTCATCTTCAGGAAATGCTTCATCCAATAGCCAATACACCTACTCGAAAATCCAGAGAACACCCACGCAGACACGGCAGAACATGCCAACCTTTGCACAGACAGTAACAAGAGCTCAGGATCAAACCAGGGACCCTGGAGCTGTGAGGCAACAAAGCTACCCTCCATAACACTATCTCTCCCTGAGACCTTTTTCCTAGCTGATTATTAAGCTTTTCATGAGTTCATCTGCCTTGTTTGCAAAAGTCATTCTGCCTCACGGCTTATCATGTTTCCCTGTGCTTATGACACTAAGCTCTACCTGCTCTTCCCACCAGAGAATGCCTCAGACTCAGCACGCATTGTATCTTGCCTTACAGATATCTCAGCCTGCACCTCCTACTCAGTCTTTCAAAGACAGAGCTTCTAGTCATCCTGCCTATCAAGGGGTGGACAATACTTGAGTAGTTGCACTTCATTACGATACTTAAGGATTATTTTGGTGTATTTATACTTGAGTTATTGAAATTGAATTACTTTCTCCTTATAATTTTATTCACACCTCAAAGTACTTGCTACTAAGCACAAAGGGTGCTTCTTCTCTCATCCAGCCAATGATTATATACATCATCATCAACTCATCAACTGATCATCAACTGAATAGGCTCAGTTTAGCATCCAGTCAAGAATCAAGAAACTATCAAGAATCAAGAAACTATCAAGAATCAAGTCAATTCGTCATTGGCCTTGACATTATGACATGACAAACATCATGCTACACAATGTAGTTAACGCTATAGCTACCATGTATTTTTGAATATGGATAAACCACTGGACTGCAGTGAGGATAGTCGCCCCTGGCCCTACCAGAAGAAAACTGCACTAAGCAAAGACTCGTATAAAAAACAGGTATCTTCTTCGCCTCTCTAGAACTCCAGCATTTTTGAAAAAGCATGTTGAGGTAGGTTTTGCTAATTTGTTAATGTTAACCGGCTATATTTAACTAAGTTAGCCTGCTGTCTTTGCTAATGCCAGGTTAGACTAGCATTGATTCCAGTAGGTTACGTAATTGGCTAACAAGCAAGTCAAATTGTAGCTAATAGTAAACATTGCTCTCTTACAGAGATTGAATCATATTTTCAGGCAAAAAGGCATGCTGTTTTAAAATAAAAACAATTCTAGAAAAGTAATAAGTTACTTTTCACATGAAAACCTGACATTAACTTAATTTCATCAGTTAAAACCATTTACTTTTTAATATTTGAGTACATATAAAAGTAGCTACGTTTTTTTTTTTACTACACATTTACTACACATACTACCACTTTTACCCGAGTAACATTTTGACACAGTATCTACATTTTCACTAAAGTATAATTTCTCAGTAATTTGGGAAAACAGAAATGTTTTTATTCGATCCAGCCATGTTTCTCTTTTTGCCGTGTCATTACCATTAGCTGCTCCCTCTGTTCGTCCTATAACAGTCTCACTCTTGCTTTTGATGAGACAGTAGACATACAGCACTTGTGTTCAGACCTCAGTCAAGTACTTGTGCTGTATTCTGCCTCGCTCATAAAGTTATCTGCCAAAAGAAATAAGTATGTGTAAACGTGAAACAGTGCAGGCGTGGAGTTAGAGCTAGCATGCTGTTTGTACTCTGCTACACCAGGGCTATTCATCTTTGCTAGTCAAATGTACAAAACCCAGGGGACAAATGAGCTGGTCAGTCTACACCTCCTTTTAATCAGACCACTGATGCACAATCACAACTGTTTTCCTTTCTTTTTAATACAACTACAGACCCAAATACTGTTACTGATTTTCACTCATTTATCTGTAGAGAAAAGGCAAAGTAAAGCTTGACATGTTTCCTCTCTGTAATTTCTAAAATTGTCCTAATCAGGAATTATTACTAGAGTTTTACCAAACAGGAAGCACAAAAAAACAAAGCAGGCATTAAAAACATTCACCTCTTGCTGGGGTTAAACTGCAATTTCCTACTCCAAACAAAACCGGTGTGAAATCTCTCACTACAGTAATATACACTCGAAATTAATCCTGATTGTTAATTAAAAAAAACAAGTTTGTTACTTTTAGTCCTAAAACCTCAATCACTTTAAACTATAAAATGTAATTTATTTTTTTAAAATCTGGACACATTTTTATTGTATTTGAATACACAATCTGCAAGAAACTAAAATATTTATCCAAGACAAAAAAAAAAAAAAAAGAAATTTCTGAAAATTTAAGACACAAATTCTTACTGAAAATGATACTTATATTATATTTATTTAGCACATACACTCTATAAATAATTTATTTCATCTATTTAAATTGAAGTAACAATTTTCATGGATGAAAGAATAAGAAGGCACACAAACACTTTACTACTACACCACTCAATGAGTTATTGCTAATACTCTGATTCCACTCAAATGATCAAATTCATTCTTTGCAGATTTAAAGTTGTGTCTTCACAGAGCTAGTGAGCTTCAAAGATGACACCATATCAGACTTATTTTATACTGTACTGCAAAAAGAACAGATAAGTTTCCTCAGGTTCAGAACTTGTTTAAGGGCAACACCACAGTTTGTTTAATTCATCCATTTTTCTTAACTTATACTGTCTCAGTGCCCTTTCATTGGACACACACACACACACACGCACGCGCGCGCGCACACACACACAGGCACTTACACACAAATCCAGGGTTTTATTTTCATGCACATTTTATTGAACAGTAATATAAAATACTCTTTAATAGTTGTGAGTGCATGCTGCATCAGCCAACAGTTTGGAAGTTAAATTACAAAAGCAAGTCTTAATGTTGTGTAGTGAATTACTTGGGCACTTAAGCATTTGTTTAAAAAAAAAAAAAAAACAAAAAAAAAAACAATGGAGTATTTTATTTTCTTAAAGTATTGAGCAGTAACAAACCGGTAACTGATATACAAAGCATAGTTCCTAATAATAATAATAATAATAATAATAATAATAATAATAATAATAAAATTACACTTTGTCTGTGGCACGTTTACAAAAAAAGAACAAAAAAAAAGTCTAACTGTCTTGTATGACATTAACAGCTGTCATGCATTTTGAGTTCCACATGTAACCACAAACTTATGTCACGATAACAGTTAAACATGCTAAATCGGACTACATGTGTACTTACAGGCATTAAAAACCTTGATTCCTCATCCAATGTTAAATAGTTTGATGCTTTCATAACAAAAGTTGAAGGCCTGAAGCTTTATCCTGGCGTTAGAGTAAAGAATGGCGGTATACATTTCCAGTATATATTGACTAAGCACACTACAGATCAAAACCGGCCTCTGCAGCCAAGGTAATTCATTCATATTTCCTTTGATAAATCTTATAAAACATGCATAGGCAGATGCTTTCTGTTTTTTGTCTTTTTTCAGAATATAGGTGCTTTATATATATATATATATATATATATATATATATATATATATATATATATATATATATATATATATATATATATATATATATATATACACACGCACACTTTTTTTTGTTTGTTCGCAATACTTAAAAAGAAAAATGAACACTCACAGAAATTCCAGCAAGCCACAATAGATCTATTCTCCATCTTGAATAAAACAAAACATATTTTTCAAATGATAGGTATGAATTCCAGTTCTAAACTCCAAGAAAGTGGGTACTTGCTATCAAGCAAATTAGCCATTATACAGAAAACAGGATCAAAGCACACACACCAAAGAAACCTGAGGTAAGCATAATCTGTACAAAACCATAAAACGTTCCATTTTTGGCATTTCAATGTTGCAACATTCTTTTAAGACTGCCTAATTTACTTTAGAGCTAGTTTATAAGAGTAGCAAAAAAGGTATCAATAAATAGTCCTTATTTAGTTTGTACACCCTTTCCATGTTAAAAACTTTATGCTCTGTCCATTTTAGTGCTGTTTTTTTTGTAAACATACAATAATTAGTAAGAAGTTACACACACGAAAAAAAAATCTGTTAACCAGTAAATGAGTAAAGGCCTTTTCACATAAGATATCTGCCTGCTGCGCTTCTCAATCCACAACCGAGAGCACCCTTCCCACACTTACTCATTCAGAAAAGAGTGAACCCGCAAGAACTTTTCATGGTTTTTACAAGCAAAATATTTTTAAAGGCATATCGAAAGACTAAGAGAGTGTCGCTCTGAATCATGTTTGAAAACTCTGCTCTCCCCTTCACCTCCCTCTCCATCCTCACTTCCTCTGCTCCTACCCTCTGACTCGCGATGCCCGCCCCCCTGCACTCGTCTGTCCGACTGTAGCATGGAGAGAGAGGGAGGAGCCTGATGACGGCATGGGCGGGGTGTGGGCGGGGACAATCACTGGATGGCACTGCCGCTGCTGGCCTTGGCCTCGGTGCCGTTGCTTTCGGAGCACAGTGCTTTGTTGAGAGAGTTGAGGCTGGCATCGCAAGGCAGCGCGTCGCGCCGGGGTGGCATGCGCTCGTTAATGCGGTCCAGGCCTTTGGCCTCTTCAAAGCTCGTGATCTTGTGCTGTGGTGAAAAGCCTTTGATGGCTGAAGTGGGGAGCAGGATGGAGGAGAAATGTTAGAATAGGATGCTTCTCATTTCTGGACATGGCAAAGCTCTCTCTCTCTCTCTCTCTCACACACACATACATACATACACACACACACACACACACACACACACACACACACACACACACACACAGTTCTGCTAGGATTGTTCTATTTTGCTGGTCAATATGCTAATGTCTAGTTGTAGTAAGTCAAGGTGACTGGACTTGTGATATAATCTTAACCACTTAACCTAATGAACAGACGTTACTAGAGCCAGGAGGTTACTGAAACGAAATAAAATTCCTGTGACCTTGACTTACAGGATGACTGAAAACCTTCACATCCATATTTTGGCTGATCCAAAATATTGAAATCCCTCTTTATTTACTGCGTTGTACTTTGTTTCGCATTCAGCATCTTTACATCCTGAGATTTGTAAATACACAATGCCTCATGATTCCCTAAATGGTGAAAAAAAAAAGAGAATAAATAGTCTTCTGGATCAATGTAATGTGTAAAAGGAAATACCAGGATATGCACACTAGTTACCATTTTCTTTTGGATTATAGAATGGAGCAGTGCTAGGCTGTCTCAGTTCTGGAGGGCCATGAACACAAATGGTTTCCACAAGGCCACTTCCCTTTAGGCTGGATTATTTTACACTGCCCAGTGGGAACCAAAAAACCCAAGCCACCAAGAACTGAACTTCCCACCACACTCCATAAAATCACTACAGAGGCTCGGGGAAGGTAAGGTAACATAAAAGAGGGGAAAATGTGAGAAAAGATAGTAAATGTGTGCACAAAATAAAGGTGGAACTAAATCAGTATATGGATACTGAGGGAAGTTGCTTGTTAACCACGTTATGCCTGTTTGAAGCATGCAGCAAACTGAAGAGACGTATTAAACACTGGTGATTAACAATCTAAGCTGTTCCCTTTCTGACTCGGCCTGCCGTTTGGATCAGGGCTTTGGGCCATGTTGTACAATGGATACGTTTCACTGTTGCTGCATAGCACAGGGCAAACACAGGTTATTAGCAGTGAAGGAGAGAAACACAGACACAGCACAGCCACGGACTATCCACAGAGGGGGAAAAGCCAAATAAATGTATTTCAAAAATAGAATAATAATAAAAGAAAACCAGTACTGGCACAGTGGGCACCTTTATGTCTAAGAACAATACTTAAGCATCAACAGTTATAACATAAATAGCAGCCAAAGCCACTATTTAGAGAGCAGTTGAGGTTGTTCTTGCGGTATAGACTGTTGGTATAACTCAAAATTTAGGCAAAAACAAAGCACAACTGCATCAGTACCATTGTTTTAAAGGGGATATAGAGACTGTACATTGAGTAACTGTAGTCTTGTAATTACTGTGTGATATACTATTTTATATACCAGTGGTTCTCAAGGTGGTCCTGGGGTCCTCAACGTATAGCCATGGGGGATGATTTTATTTATTTATTTTTTTGTTACAGTGGTGGAAATCAAAACCCACCATTATTACTACAATTATTATTGCGTTCTTACAGTTATGAGCACAAGGAGGGTTATATATATAAGGTCAACTTGGACCTAATGTGTTCTACTGGTGGAATGTTCAGGAATAAAAAGCTATCTTCAGGACTGAGAGGGTCCGTAGAATTTATTGTTACAGTTCCTGACTGCGAGAAGTTTGAGAACCTCTGTTATATACTGTAAAATTTTGCATAGAAATGTTTCAATGCTGTACAAAATTATATGCAACTCCAAACTATAGGACACGTGGCTGCACTTGCAATCAAGTTCCCCTTTAAAGCAAGCATGGCCTGTTTCAGTATTTTCTTTTCTTATTTCTATTTTCGCTGAACACTAAAGCACTCTGTTTGCCCAAACACCCAACACACTCTACACAAGCTACAGTAACAATAGATGAACCCATTAGAACCCCTTTATCTGTTGCAGACAGGCAACAGAAAGGAGGAAAGGGGCTTTGGCCTATTTACCTTCATCGGCCTCTATAGCCTCAATAGTAGCTGAAGAGAAGAAGGGGGAGGGGGTTACAAAACGAGTGAGAGAGGTGAGCAGAGCAGGTTAAATTTGTCCATTAAAAAGTCAACGAGCAGCAAAAAGAGCCAAATGTACATGTAACAGCATTGACACACAGCGCGCAACTCTGAGGTGAGAACACACAGAGATGCTACAGGAGAAAGGGAAGAAGGAACAAGAGAGGCTCAGAGGAATGGAATGACGGACATTTAAAATGGGATTCTCGTACTACAGAGAACGGATGACTGGGGAAATGGGACAGAGGCACACAGAAATCAGAGGTGGGTGCTCAGAGCATGACAGTGTCTCACTGTGTCTCACTGCTCTGTATTTTAATACATTTTAACTGTTTAGCATGAAATGGTGATAAGCCACTGGATGCAGATACAGAACGGCTGTTACAGGTTCAGCGCTCTGTTGTGTCACATACTGGATACAGTCAATAATAATAGAAAATGTTTTAATAATGACTGAAATTATTGTATCAGCCCACACACATTTCATTTCTATTGAGAGAGACTTGTTAGCATGTGTCATCAAAGAAAATCTCCATCCTTGATAGCACTGAGTGGGAGTTGCCACTTACCTTCAAGTAACTATCTTTGATAGTTAACAATATGCACAAGTTCATGTGCCGGAACATGTACATGTTCAAAACAAGAATGGAAATTTGGCAAATGAAAGAAAGGCCAAATGTGAAGATCTCTGTAAAATCTAAGGAAAACTGGGAGACTTTGTTCAAGAGAAGAGGATCAAGAGAAAACACCACACACACAATCTGCTAAGATGACAGAAGTGCTGAGAGAAGAGACAGCATTGCAGTAGAAGCACTCTGCTGTCTCAGTGGACAGAGAGCACACAATGTTTCTGTGTTTCTACTAATGCTGAGGCAGGAATTAGCCTTCACTTCACTCTGTCTCTGGCATGTCTCTATTTTCAAGCTAAACTACTAGAGCCGTATTTACAAAGATCTTAAGGCTAAGGGCTGCTCCCAACTGGCCTACTTTTCCGTGGATTTAGATTTACATGGGGCAGTGGGGTAATGTCTTTTTATTACAGGAGTACTTCTTTTTATAGACTTTCCTCGCTCTGCACTTTTTATGCCTGTTCCCTGGTCTGGAAAGACTGCACCTTCCTTTACTCACTCTAATGGCTTGAAATAATGCAAGTTAGTTTATATATATTGCAAACTGACACATTTGGCAAATCAGTTTAAATCCTGTGGATAAACAGTTTTCACTGTTTTTCTTAAATAAGCAGACACTCTATGAAGTGCTTTGTCATATTCTCTTCTGCCTGAACCAAGCTGAAACCAAGTACTAGCCAAGTTTAACAATAAAATGTATAAGATATATACAACATTCAAATGAGGATCTCAGAGGAGTGGTGCTTCTGGTGGCTTTGCATAAGCTAGTGTACATACACCTAATGTCCAAGAAGCCTACTAATTACCAAGCTCAGCGTGGACACAAGCCCAACAACAAGCAGTTATTATACAAGAAAAAGCAATCAGTCTGCATTGAAGACATGAGATGCGCCTTTGTAAGATTACAACCGTTTTTAAATGCGGCAGTAACCAGAAATTCAAGACACTTTCCCCTAGTTCCTAACATACCTAGATAGAAAATATTCATTATTTCCTGCAGCACAGAAAATGAAAACAGCTAAACGTATAAACTTCATGAAAATTCATTCAGCAAATGGTCCTCTCTGCAGTTTAATGAAGAACATTTGGTTCCACTTTTGGAGAACTCTTAGTGGTAAGGTAAGATTTTTTGTTAATACGGCTCCTGATGTTCATTGCACACTCAAAACCAGAACAGATGAATAGTCGTTCACTATATTAGATATAACCAAACTTCGCATTTAGTGCAAGTGCTGGATGTGAGATCATACGAGGAAGAGAGTAAAGTTGTTCTAATTCCTGCCTGTGGTTTGTGAATAGATAGATAACAGTTATGCGGTTTTAAACACAGTTTCACTGCAATGCTAATATGGTTAAATTTATAAATGTAATGGCAGAAGGCAACACAATGGTATATTTATAAAAGGTTACTTAGGAATTAACAGTTATATTTAGTTTTGTTGCAATATAAAATGGACACTAAAATGCCTTTAGTGTATTTAGGTACACTATATGGCCAAAAGTATGTGGACATCTGACATTACACCCATACGTGGTTCTTCCCCAAACTGTTGCCACAAAGTTGGAGTCACACAATTGTATAGAATGCCTCTGTATGCTGTAATATTACAATTTGCCTTCACTGGAAATAAGGAGCCCAAACCTTTTGCAGCATGAAAATGCCCCTGTGCATAAAACGAGCTCCATGAAGACATGGTTTGCCAAGATTGGAGTGGAAGAACTCAAGTGTCCTGCACAGAGCCCTGACCTCAACCCCACTGAACACCTTTAGGATGAACACCGACTATACGTCCAGTTTCTCACCCAACATCAGTGCCTGACCTCACTAATGCTCTTGGGGCTGAATGAGCACATGTCCACGCTCCAAAATCTAGCAGAAAGCCTTTACAGAAGAGTGGAGGCTATAACAGCAGCAAAGGGGAAAAAACTCCATATTAATGCTCATGGTTTTGGAATAGGATGTTCAACAAGCACATATGGGTGTGATGGTTAGGTCAGGTGTCCACAAACTTTTGGCCATATAATATAATGTTGCCTGCTTTTTATTATGTGTGTTATGTTGAGCATCATAATATCAGCAACTCCGGAAATCACAAACGTGTGGAATCTGTGGTTCAGAAACTTCAAAAGCTCCATCCACTTTACTCCATATGATGAAATATTCTCTGCCGTTACGGCATCATTATCAATGCTTTATAAGACCTGTTATAAGCCTTTGAACCACAAACTTCAAAAAGATGCAATTTCCACACAAGTGCTGTAACATTGTGATGCAGAAAAGTAGAGGTAGTTGCTTTAATACAGCATGTGTTAAGTGCCATGATGAAGAAGGGTTAACTGTGTGGAGTATTTGAGTGAATTCTGCATGTTTCATGTAAAAGTGTGAAAGACATTTGCACAACACATTATACCTGCAGTTTCCAGGAAGAAAAAGAGAGAAGAAAAGACATTGTTTGAGATGTCAGTAGAGAGTACAGTGAGTGGGGGAGATTCAGAGAAAACCCTTTGCTCGAAACACCACCAGCATTGGGTGTATCAGTGTATAAACAGTATATATTCATAAATAAAGTGGGGGAAAATACAGAGGGCAATTAACATTTCCGGGGCTGAACACTGTGTAAAGATGTGATTTAAAATGACCACGCTTCCACTGCTTCTGAAGAGAAAGAAAATCTCACTTGCCCTCTATCAGTTAGGGAACAAGCTGAATGTGAAACCATCCCATCAATGTAGCTAAACTAACATCTGAGAAAGTAGCTAGATTGTAGATAGTCTTCATATTAATTGGAAGTCTACCTTTTCACTTTTTGGGTCTCATTATAGAACTTTCTTAGATATTGTCTTCACCTCAGATATTATTTTAGGGCTATCATACGGATTTATTTGATTTTTGCATTTTTATACAAATGTTTTTTTTTTTCCAGCCGAAATGATAATTAGCAAAATAGGAAAATGGGTTTGAGGAGAAATTCTAGGATTGCAGAATAAAAATATTTCAGCCATGAGAGTATGCCTCTTTTCTGTAGTTCCCAGGTTCTCCCTTTGAAAAGAACATGATACGAAGCGTTTTATGTTAGCACATATTTCATCGTTGAAATAATCTGTTATAGGCTTATGGGATGATGGCTGAAATGATAATCAGTTATTCAGCCAATTCAGGAACAAATAGGTTTACTGGACTTCACTGCACTAAATTTACACTAAACATACTTTTCTTACACATTATATATTATAGGGCTATATTCCTTAGTCATAATCCATTATTTGAGAGGATATTTTATATGCAGCATATAACCCCAATTAAATTTTAAAAGCAAGTAGTTTAATGAACACTGACCAGCCCTGAAGTTAGCAGAGTGTTAGGATACATACTTTAAAAATGTAGCCAAATAAAAGTTATTCTTTGTCTTTGTCTTGTTTTTGCACTGTCTTTGCACTTAATGTCCTGCACTCATCAGTTACTGTATTGCCAAAATTTTCCTCTTTGAGGGATCAATAAAGCACATCTATACATTCATCTATCCATCCATGTATCCATCAATATATCTAAGAATGCAGAGAGCTAGAAGAGAGCTAGTAAAGGTTAACTAGGTCAGTTGGAACTGGTGATAAAGATCAGCTGACCTACACAACCTGGACTGGCAATGGTGTTCATTCATTTCACAATAAATATTAAAAAATAGTAATTGCTATTCCATACTAGATGCACTACTTATACTGACACTACTGCCCTTTGCATAAGCCAACTTCAGCGAAATGTACAAATACTGTAATCAGTAATGGCTGTTTAGCTGAGGAAGCCAACAAACACCATCATAATTCAAATATGATTAATTGTTAAGGCCTATTCTGAGGTGTCTACAAATTGTAACAAAATGTTATAAGTGCTATAAAGAGTGCAATAGTGGAACTGCCCTCATCCAGAGGGGTGTGTGTGTGTGTGTGTATGTCTTACCGTTCTGGAGTTTCTCTCTGCCTCCTGAGAGAACACCGCTGGGTAGCATGCCAGTCGGGGTGAGACCTTTCAGAGTCAGAACACTCTCACTCTCCTCTCTGAAATACAGACACAACATTACACGCATGTACACACACACACACACACACACACACAAATCGTATCTTACCGTAGCACTGAGAACACTCTAGCCATCTTCCCAATGGCACGAATCTTATTTCGGATCACTTCTTTGCGTGCAGAGGCTGTAGCACCTACACACATGCATAAAAACACAGGGTCACAATCAAGTCACAGCAAAGTCATGCCATATCTCCATCAGGCCTTTTTTTTGCAAACCATCTTTTACTGCAACCATGGCACAGCCTCAAATATCTAAAAGAGTTCAAATTTTTAACATGCTTACTTTTATCCTAATGTCCAAAAAGACAAACAGCTGCATTAACTAAATCGAGCCCTGAGGTGCAACTACCCAAACCAATAAAAAGCTTCATTCACGGCAGTGCGACTAATTTGCTGTCCTGGCAAAGGCAAGTCAGATCAATAAACTAGTCCCCTACAGCATCCTATGCCTCTAGACTTCAGAATGTGAAACACATGCTGAGCATTTGGTTAGCTTGCTACTGATTTGTGCAGTCAGAGTTACAGTGAGGCTACTCACAGCTTCACACACACATTATTATTCACACGGTTTAAATCAAGATGCTAGCTTTAGGAGGCTGTGGAAAGGGTTTCGGCACTGAAAATATAGTGCACACAACTTCTACAACTGTTGCTTAACCAGATTTTTCATTAAACCCAACCTAGTTGAAACAGTTATGATATACACTATATGGCCGAAAGTTTGTTGGCACCTGACCATCACACCCGTATGTGCTTGTTGAACATCTTATTCTAGATTTAATCCCCCTGCTGTCTTCTGGGAAGGCTTTCCACTAGATTTTGAAGTGTGGCTGTTGGGATTTGTGCTCATTCAGCCACAAGAGCATTAGTGAGGTCAGGCACTGATGTCGGGTGAGGAGGCCTGGGGCACAGTTGATGTTCCAGTTCATCCCAAACGTGTTCAGTGGGGTTGAGGTCAGGGCTCTGTGCAGGACACTCGAGTTCTTCCACACCAAACTTGGCAATACGTGTCTTCATGGAGCTCGCTTTGTGCACAGGGGTATTGTCATGCTGGATCATGTTTGGGGCCTCTTAGTTCCAGTGAAGGGAAATTGTAATGCTACATCATGCAAAGACCTTCTATACAATTGTGTGCTTATAACTCTGTGGCAACAGTTTGGGGAAGAATGACATATGAGTGTGATGGTCAGTTGTCCACATACTTTTAGCCATATAGTGTAAATACTTGGAGCAGCCTTAAACTGTCAGGAGGTCATAACATGACTGAAGTTTGGTAGGAATACAGGATTTATGAGATGTATAGAATTTGCAATATGTTATTTGCTAACACTGCAGTGAGAAGGGTCCCATATTAGACAATAATTCATAATTAAGTGTGCTGCACTAAACAGGTAACATTAATAGTTTAATATGTGGCCTTCTCATAGCTCCAGGGCCCCTGGTTTGATTCTGAGCTCGGGTTACTGAAAGTGCAGAGTTTTGCATGCTCTCCATGTAGGTTCTCTGGTTTCCTCCTAAAAACATTTGGTAGGTAGATTAGCTACTCTAAACTGACCCTAGCTGTGAAAGTGTGTACATGTGTTCCAGGCTGTATTCCCACCTTGTGCCCCGGTGTTCCCTGGCACCATGACTTTGACCAGGATAGAGTGCTTATTGACTTAACTCGTTCTGTGCGTTTGAGCTACACATTGGGGAAGAAACATGGACGTCTCCATGCTTGTCTTTTTTTAGTAACAATCTAGCTGATCAAATATGATGAGTGATGTATATTTACCTCCCCAAACAGCAAACTGTATAGTCAATATTATAGATTTAACAACCTGTCTGCTTTGTTTACTGTTGATGCTGTGTGCAGCCATGTTATTTCGACATCACTTGCTGAACTCTGGGCTGAGGAGACCTTCCCAACTTTCTCAGTAGTCATTCCACATTTCTTTAGTCAAATGCTGCATTACTGAAGGTGAATGAACTAATAGCTTATTTAGTTCTTTATTTAGTGTTATACTCTATTATACTGTAATTTGCTTAATAATTGCTGTTTCTGGAAATGTATGCAAACATTAATGTACCAGTGTTAACAATTGTGTTGAGACAGTGGATTAGGAGCACACTTAGAGTGTTAAAATGACTTTACTGATCACTACGATATAAGGTAAGGATATAGCAATACTAAATAAGGCACTAACAAGCTGCTGCCATATTCACTGCTTATATACACTTCTCAGCTATAAATTTTTTGATGAACACTAATTTCAAAATCAACTGCATAATTATTAATTATCCCACAAGACCATCAACACTAACAATGTGAGCAATCACTGGAGGCAATCCACACACCAAACATTTCCATCCTCACATAATAATCTAAAGTGGGTAATCAGCTACTTTAGGTGGACATTAAGGATAATATTAGTATGAATCCCTATAATAATACTAATAAAATAAAAAGCTTAAACTTGGTGTTATGCAACCCGTTAGCAAAAGGTACAAACAATAAGCAAGGCTGCACTGTGCACACGGCAAGGCATGTGGGAGGCTGTACCTTTCTTTGGGGCATATATTAGCTGTCCTTCTCAAGAACACCCCAGAAGAGAACAGAAAAAGAACAGAAGAATGATCAGTGGATGGCTGAGGAATGGGAGAGGGAGAGAAAGAGAGAAGCAAAGAGACTGTAAGAAAGATGGAAAAAGACAGGCACAGTGAGTGAGGGAGACAGCAAGAGAGTAAGAAAGAAAGAAAGAGTGAGAGGGAAAAGGAGTAAGAGAGAAAGAAAGTGAGAAACACAGAGCAAGAGCGAGAGAGGAAAAGAGAGGAAGAAAGCCACACCTATGGAGCAAAAGAAAGGAAGTGCCTGACCCAAAGACTGCGGGGAAAACAGAAAAGAAACTGATTAGATAAAGTTTCAGGGGAAGTGAAGTCACCTATGAAAAAGAATGTGCAAACAAGAGGATGGGAGAGGAGAATGAAAAGCAGTGATTACGAAAGAAGAACAAGGAGTAAACCATTTGAGAGAAAGATATTCAAATCTGAAAGAAAAAAGAATCTCAAATCTAGATTAATTAATATTAAACCCAGTGTGACAGGAGGAGGAAAAGTGAGTGAAAGACGAGATGTTAGTGTTTAACTTAATAACGTTTAGCCTGCTAGCCTGAAAGCAAAGATATTCCTCTTTCTTCTCAATAAAATATAAATGTTCAGCTTTAACAATTTAATGTCTGTTATGCAAATGAAGCCCTGAAGCCTAGCATATTCCTCAGCTTTCATTACATTTTCCTTAACATGAAATGTGACTCGAGCAGTTCAGCGAACACAAATGTGATGCTGCTTGTGAGACGCTGAGGATTTCAGTGCATGAAAATAACATATTTATGCTGCTAGCCATCCCATAGTGCAGAGAAGGTACATTTGTTTACCATTTCCTGTTTTGAGGGGCAGAAGCAGCTGGTGCTTTAGATGTAGTCCACAGTGTGCATACATCCCATTAGTCATGAACATGAATTTTTATGTTTTGCGAATGATGAAGCCAAACTATGAGCTATGTAGAAATCATACATACGTACATACATACATACATACATCAACCGCTTGCACTTTTCTATCATATTCTGCTTATAATCCCAACATGTAAAGGGCAACTATATAAACCTTACATATTCTCTCATCCTGTAATCTGAAAATCTTAATGAGTTTTGCCCACTTTCCGATATTTTCAGCAGATTTTAAGCTTAAATTTATTGTTGTCGTTTTGAGAAAATGGGTTTTATTGGTTGTGCCTGTGCTACACACAGGATTCACAGGTCTACTATAAACATGTAAATGGAAAAGCTTTCAAATGGCTATATTTTCTGGTTAAACTAACTCAGAGCAGCTGCCGATTGCATAGCAGTAGGGAAATCAAATTAGCTTTACAGGCCTTTTTATAACGCAGAGAGCTTTGCCCTACTACAGACAGCATCCGTGTTCACCGCAGACTGTGTGCATGTGATCTTACAAGCGGAGACATTTTTAACCACAGTTAGGCTGAAACGCTTGCCTGGCCCTGTGTTTAGCTCAGACCTGTTGTGTTAGAGATCTGAAAACAGCCACACATACTGAATACTCAAGACTGCTTAATCTGGTCTAGTGACATCTCCTGTTGGGAATCTCAGAAACTCAACACCAAGCCCCTTCTGTATAAGTGTGTGTGTGTGCGTTCGCATATGTTAACTGTAACTGATGAACTGTCTTACCATCAATCTCCTCATCTGTAGTCAGTTCATCATTGGAGCAGATACTCAGTACATTGACCAACATCTCAGTGACTGGGGGCAAGACCACCACACACACACACACACACACACACACACACACACACACACACACACACACACAGAGAGAGAGAGAGAGAGAGAGATCATGTCATTGCTGTTTTCTACAATGTTCTACCATACAGTAGTGGGCAACATGATAAAAATAGTATATGATGATACTTGAAGACATTCCATGATACACAGTATGTACCACAATATTTGTAGCTGCTCCATAGTTTTGATTACAATATTACTGAACGTTTATATAAAAATAGTTATCGCTGAAAAGGAAGAATAAAACAATCCATACAAAAACAGATTTCAACATCTAATCAGTCAGCAACAACACTGTCAGTGTTAGAAAAGTACTGACAACATCTGTAATGGCATAATTGATCAAAAAATAGTCCCTAAAACATAATGTACTGCACGGAACTATAAAAAACTCATTACTGCATGAATGCTTGAATGTGTGTGTATTCACAGTGTTTCAAAATGTACCTTTCTCCCCAACGAAGGGCAAGGACCAGGTGAAGACATCCATGAAGTTGGGCAGCCAGTAGGGGTGAGGAGAACAGTTAAACTGCCGAATGTTCATGACGTTATTCTCATATTTCAGCACAGCAGCTAAATGTGTGGAGAGCGAGAAAAGTGAGGGCAAGATTTAGGCATTTAGACATTTAGACTATTTAGCTTTCGCACGCTCTCTTACAGAGAAACATGCACCTAGAGGTATTTTTATATACCTGAGCACGCAAACACATACAAAACAAGTAACTGACTTCTCAGTTTTAAAAGTAACATACTTGTGTGTGGAGATTAACATCGGTTAATGCAGATGGTTGTTCTTCATTTAACAAACAAACTTCATTTAACAGACTGAATTACAGTCAGCTCCATAATTACTGGCACCCTTGGTAAATATGGGCAAAAACATTTAAAATGTATCTGTTTAAGGGAATGACTTTTCCCCCTTTACTTCAATTAAAGGTAAGGATTTCAGTGTGACATTATGCTAACTGACAACAAAGATGTTTTTAATAACCTTTTTTTTTAATAATTATCAAAGATAAACAATAGCTTTGGTGATAACAGGTCTGGTGTAAATGTTCAATAATGCAGTGAATATGAGTTAAGGCAACCTTAATGTAAAGTGTTACCCTTCAGAGTGGCCCACAGCCAGTACGATATCTGCTCTGAGCAATCAAGCCTTTAAATGAGTGGCCAACATACAAATCATAGCTATCTTGTTGAAATCTTATCTGTGTGGCTCAAGGTCACTCTGTGTGGTATCAGGATTAGAGTAAGCATGGTGACTCCTGCTTGTGTGCCTCACATACTGAAAGCTGACACTGCACTTGAGCTTGCAGAGAGGGAATTTCCCGGCCTGGAGTCTCGCTCGCGATTGAGAATAGCAGGCTGTCATGTGGCGGAGAGAGCGGGCCAGCTGTCAACTGCAAGCCAGACTTAAAGACCCGAGAGCACGTCTCTACTTAACCTCCAACTTTGGCTAAATATTATGTTATACCTGTTACACCACCTAATTCATAAAATATAATTTACAATACGGCTTACATCATTTTGCAGATTAAGTAAAAATAGTTCAAATGTGACTATTTTATTTGAGATGCATTTCCAAGAACAACCACAAGGTGGCTCCTGTGCCCAATAAAGCACTTAAATTAAAAAACAATGAAATAGAGACTACAGGTATTATTCGCATTTGCCTAGATATTATTTACATGTAGACAAATATAAACACATTACAATGTCTAATGGGAATAGAAAAGTTAATGCTAATCTACTTTAATAAAATGCCATGAATAATAAATGAATTAAATGAATAAATACAGAGGAAAACCTGCAAATATGTTTTGATAAACTAATTACTAAATTATCTAACCTGTTTCAAGAATTGTTTTTATGAATGTTATCATAATTCATAGCTTTGAACTCTCAAACATCCAAGTTATTGCATTCCAAGTCACATTGAGAACATTGTTATCCGTCAAATGAAAACAATAAAAGCAGTAAACTTGGAGTCAGAGCTAAACAGCCTGGGAGTGTAAAGGAGAAACAGAGCACTGTGGCCATGGAGAGAATCTGTTGTGCTCTCTCTCTCTTTCTGTCTCTCTCTCTCTCCCCTCCCTCATTCCAGGACACAGAGTCATCATAAGTGACGTGGCCGTTCCAAAACCTTCCACCCGCAAACATCAATCAGTACAGGAACCACACGATGACCCCATGACCTGCTATCCTAAAGGTCAACATGCTGTGTTTCAGGAGGGAACACGGCTCATGCTGGAATGCGTGGTATGTAGGAAAAAATCAGGGAATCAGAAATTAACCAGTTAACCAGCGTTATGGAAAAATGTATTAAGAACCCCTCCATTATTTGTCTATAAACAGATTCCTAAGAAGACAACGAGCCACTGTTCCTGAGTCATCTAATCTTTCCTGTGCATTTATGCTGCAAAACCTGACTGTAGATCAGTATTCGAGGCATGGCTTATCTGGAATCCCCAACTGTTGTGCCACTGACAGATGGAGGAACCCTCAGTGCTTTAATCAATGCTTGGAACGAGCTCAGCATGCTGGCAGAGACTGTGGCCATTACCCCTGCTGTGTCCTGCTACACTTTTCTCCGCTCGGAGATTAAAACACTGGTTAGGCATTCATTAGCTACATCAGACTAACCAGCACTACCGCTACATCACCACTCTTTGTCGTCGGATTTCCTGTGCTTTGTCATGGGTTGCCTTATTGACTCGTTTCACACAGACAGAGCTACAGCCTGATGGACAGCTGGACAGTCAGTCTGGCAACCCATGAGAGTGATGGATAGAGCAGGCACACCCTCCCACTCTCGCTGCTGGATTTACAGCAGCGCTCTGTGACTATCAATCTTGACACAGGCCATGACTCTGACTTCACTGTGAGGAGAGAGGATCAATCTCTCATGCATCCGTCTACCCCCTGCCCACTGTCTGCTTGATCCAGCTTTAAATGAATGTGCGGAGGTTGTGATGGTGCATGGTGTTATGCATGAAAGGAGAACAGCTCAGTGAAATCATTGCTGAATTGCTGACACACGACGCAACTCGTCTCATCTGCTTAATGGCAGCTCATTTTTGAGTCTCTGGGGCTGTCGGTCCAGAAAAACAAACACCTCCCTGCAATAGTGTGTTAATGTAGTTATGATGTAAAAGTAAACACGTTGCAACAATGAGCTATCATTAAGAGCCAGACTGATGCAAAATCAGGGACGGCTATGGAGCCGGAAGAAAAACCGTGGTGTACTATGCATGAGTAAATTTGACGCGCTGCTTCCTGCCTCTAAAGCCCGCAGTTCTACTGTGGCAAAAACACTGGTTTGACGTACTCAGCAAAACATGATGTTTAGGTGAGTTCCTTTCAATTTTTAATTTGTATTGAATTAGAATTATATATACACTTGATAACAATGATATTCCTTGTAACACTTGCAATTTAAACTCCATTTCTGAAGATGCACTATATGGCCAAAAGTATGTGGACACCTGACCATCACACCCATTTGTGGTTCTTCCTCAAACTATTGCCATAAAGTGTGATGTACACACTTGTCTAGAATGTGTTTGTATTTCTCTTCACTAGAACTAAGGGGCCCAAACCTGTTCCAGCGTGACAATGCCCCTGCGTACAAATCAAGGTCCATAAAGACATGGTTTGCCAAGGTTGGTGTGGAAGAACTCGAGTGTCCTGCACAGAACCCTGACCTGAACCCCACTGAACAACTGGAAAGCTGACTGAACAACCTGCCTCCTCACCCACCATCACTTCCTGATCTCAATAATGATCTTGTGGCTGAATGGACAAATCCCCACAGCCACGCTCCAAAATCTAGTGGAAAGCCTTCCCAGAAGAGTGGAGGTTATTATAACAGCAAAGGGGGACTAAATCTATAATGGGATGTTCAGCAAGCACATATGGGTGTGACTGGTCAGGTGTCCACAAACTTTTGGCCATATAGTGTATGTTAGACTCTGCTTGTAATGACACCAGAGACCCATGTAGTACAACGGTACAAACTTTTCCTCTAACATTAGCTTATCTAGAAATGCATAAAGCAATTGTCTTGCATTTTGTCATTTTCTTAACCAACATTTTGAAGGCTGTCGAACACTCCATTTTGCCATAGCATTAGTGCTGTCACTTCAATTCATGATGAAATTAAATTATTCACATCCAGCTACTAAACCTGGAGGTCATAATTGCTTTCTTTCCTCTATGTAATGCAAAACACAAATATTTTAAGCTCATTACCTTTGCCATGGCAAAGCTCGGATGAAATATTAAAGCTGGAGGAAGATTAGTGAGCAGCAAAGCAAATAACTACAGAAGCTAAGAATAACCAGGAGTGTTTAAAAGTTTTCTGCGAGAAATGCCAGTTCTCCATGCTCCATGCAAAACAAGTTCTATGCTCACAATCACTGTGTAGATTGTTCACTAACAGGTTACCGTTTACCTGTTAGACTAATATGACAGATTTCCTTCAGATTTACAGGGAAAACTTTAACACACAACCTGAAATCACTGATGAATAGCAGACACACACATAGCCCCACAAAGCTCAAACACAATTACAGTAGTGACATTAGCCGTGTGTGTGGGGGAAGGTTTGTGTGAACTCAGCAATGATTGATCCGTCTTCACATTTTCATTTGCCAGAAGAAAAGAAAAAGTGCAGCATGGGTAAAATGACCAAACACCCACTCACTTTCCTTTCTCTTTAATGTAAAAGTGCTGACTAACTGAGCCTGGGTCTGTCCATCTTGCAGCTCAGCAGGACCACAGCATGCCAACTGTAGACTAGCGCCAACACACACACACACACACACACACACACACGTCTGTTGTCCACATCTCCTACCTTTATTATTGTAGACATCTAAGTAGTTGGGGGCTGAGAAGATGGTGATGAGCGAGGGGAAGCCTGTAGTCTGGCTCTTTCTGTACATGCGATATCTGACAAAGACAAAAGCTCTCGAGTCATTATCATTATGGTTACAGTATCTATAATCATCTATCTACGCCAGTTCAGTTGTGTGTTACGGTGTGTTACGGTTTCTTCCATCTTCTCAACAGGTCCTGCTGGATTCAGCCGGTGGGGTTTCATTTACTGCTCAACTCCCCACTGCTATAATCTATTAGACTGTGAGACTAAGGGGAGTTCAAACTACTCAGACAATAACTCTGCAATAATCAATAAAACTCCTGCTGCCCAAAGAGCTCAAATTAACTGACTAAAGCACAAGCAGGGCAATTTCATTTGAGCAGGAGTGAGTAAGCAAAATTTCAGACAGTACCTGAGTTCATTTAAAATTTTGTGGGAGTAAATTGTATGCACTTATTCAGGCGATGAGCTTAATTCACAACTCATCCAACTGAAAATATTTTTGGGTATTTACCAAAAAACAGCTTGCATTTAAATTGCTAGCCAGTCTCTCTCTCTCTTTTTTTTTTTTTTTTTTTTTATTAAATAGTACTGCGATATCATGAATAATATCTTCGCTATATACAGCACAGCAGGAACATGAGGAACATAAACTGATCATTACTTCAGCTAGCTGTATTATGAAATACACTGAAACTGGAAAAAGTCTGAGGAGTTTTCAATGAGATATTACCCAGCGTCCTGTGCTTCGTGGGCCCGGATGACAGATAATAAGTTGTTGTGTTGTAGGAAATCACACACGGCAGGATAACTACAGAAAAAAAAAAAAAAATCAAGAAGATCAGTGAATTTGGTTTCAATAAGACAAAATATTGTAGCAGTTCAGCAAAGTATATACTCAACTTTCTCATAGTGACCATCAAGGAAGGAAACTTTGCATTAAAACAGTATGTGTTTGCTTTTGAGAGCAACGGGGGAAACCTCAACACTCCTGAGATCAATGCAGGAGACTGGAAGCCAAAGCAAACTCTGTCATCCATCCTGAAAGGCTAGATGTGAGTTTTTGGACTTTTCCATACCGCAGCCATCATCTAACTAGAAAAGGGCACGCTGGAACTTTCCCATGTTTACAACTGGCTTTGGTGATGAATCTACCCTGTGGCACTCTGCAACCACTGAATGAGCTGACAGAACTAAAACAACATCTTACACAAACACAAATGGAGCTCGGTGCCTGCACAAATACACCCTGAAAACTCGCTGTTGAGGGAATGAGTTCCCTGGCCATACAAGACAAAATGCTGGAAGCCATGAAAATGGTTTAACGCTACCTGAAGGTTTAGTGAAATCTAAACTCATTACAGAATAATGCCAAGCCAAGAGAAAAACAAATACCAACTGGCAGTGCAGTATTCAAACATTTGCTTCTCTACTTTTGTGAATTAAAAAAAACTCCTGATAGAAATTGAATATATTCTTTTGGGTATCTTTTCACACTTGGACAGCTACATGTCATCTAATTTGAGTTCATTCTGTTTATTTGGAAATTCATTAGACAAATTAAAAAAAAAAAAAAAAACACCACACAAAATTATCTGAGGCTTAGATCATTTCTCTCACAGCTGCTGTAGATGAACAGGGAAAAACGAGTTAAGGCTAGCAGGTAAAGGCATCTGTGATGTGCTGCTACCAAACCTCTCTGCTGTCAGCTCCAAACCTGGGAATGCTCTTTACGTCTGTGTAAATTTTTATAAAGGCAACTCAGTGACCAGACATCTCCATCAACCTGTTTCTTTCTACTTAGTAAATAATGCTAGGAAGATTTTTTAATCATGTTTCCTCCACGCATCACAGGGTTGGAGGTCAGTTTTGTAAATATTACATTGTAAGTAGTGGCCAAAGATATATATATAACATTATAGCTGAAAATCTGATGTCCCTTTAGATTCATAAGAAGCATATTTACTAACATTTTTATTTTTCTTTAGTTGCCTGTTGGACAAATAACAAAACCAAACTGAACTTCATATTTATATTGCCCTTCAATAATTTATTTTTATTGAAGGGCAATATAAATATTGCCCAATTTATTGAAGAATATGCTGAAAAAGTATTAACATTAAATGTAGGTTTGCTGTTCAGCAGTCCAATATTAAATGATATTAAGTAGTGGTTATAGGGCTGAACAGCTAGTTTTAGTTTTAGAAATAAAAACAAGCATCACATTTTGTGTTGTTTGTGATGGCCACACATACTGGGAGTGAACAAAATCTGCTGATCTTTTTTAAGCTAATTTTTTAAAATGGGGAAAAACCAATGCATGAACCAATCACAACATGGTGGCTCCAATGTTGACCCTTTTCCCTATTTATTAATGAACACGAGGATTAATGCAATCCATACTGTTTATAATAATATATTTATACTGGTTATTTGGTTGATATACACCCCAGTATGTTCTAATATCTGGTTATGATATTACCATGCTGTTAGAAGTGATTACACCACAGCATGGTTGAATTCTCAAATCTGATTGGTCAGAAGGTGTTGATTAATTTTCTCTAACAGCGGTTCTCAGAGTAGTTCCAACTGAAAGGCAAATCAATGCTGTCGTTCATGGTAACATGACAAACAGCATTTTTTGGTCTTATTCTTAACTTCAGGAGAGAAAAAAACAGGCTGATGAGGGAATGAGGGAATGACTATTATTGCTTCCATAATGTAACGGAATGTTTTAAGAACTTTCTACAACATTAAGTGTAACTATGAATGAATAAGAAGTAAATTGTAATCACTGTCAAATTGTTGTAGTATAAGAGGAATAAAACACTTCAGGATGTGCTGTATTATAAAAAATTGTCAAACTTCAGTAAATCCACTTTGCATCAGACCACATCACACCATCCTGTGGCTGATTACTTTCCTATAACAGCATGCTCTGTTGTGTTTTATTCCTTACATATTTAAGCTAATGATCTTTTCGACAGTAGCATTCAGTGCAGCCATAGAGCACGGGCTACAGTCATTAGCTTTCCACATTAATACGGATACATTCTGATCATATTTTTGCCTCTATAGCACTTCATCCCATGAATTTGATTACTGGCTGAGCAATGGACGTGAGAGTAGACAAGTGAACAGTCATGAAAATGGAGACAGCGCAAGAGCTTTCCAGGTGATGAAGGATGTGTTCATTGACGAATACAACCAGAAAAGCGCTCTCAATTTTTTCATGGTGTTCACCCTAATGCTATTACACTGTGTTTTGATTATATGTGATAATTTGTCTTCTCATGTAAAAGTGTTTCATACTGGTATAATAATTCAGACAAAACCCATACCTTAAGAAAAATGACAAGTTATATCGACCAGATCAACAGCCAACCCTCCCTGTACTACACGTCAGGTGCAAATTTGAGTAGTAAGCAATTACATGGCTGGTTATGTGTGTAAAAGTTACGAGGACTCGTGGTGGGATGAGACAGGATGTTTGTCCCTGGGAGTGCTGAGAAGAGGCAGAACAGGCCTGCTGCTCTGGTGCGGACTCGTAAAGCTACAGCTACGCAGTATGCTTTCAATTACACCCTACTGCCTGTGTGTGTGTGTGAGACAGAAATATAGACAGAGTAAGAGAGAGACAGTGTCTGTGTGTGTGAGTGTGTGTGTGAGTCAGTGAAAGAGAGAGAGATGCAAATGCGGCAGCTGCTTAGGACTACAAATTTAAATGCAGTACTTTCCTGTTATACTCCACCTGTCTGAGGAATCATCTGTATTGAGGGATTTTCCTGATGCATTCACTTGCTTTTCCTTTTTCCTCTTACAAGCTTGAACCCAGGGTGGCACATGCTACACGTTACTTACTTTATCAAATGGTTAAGTTGTCATTGGTGGGGTTCATGTGTCCTTCAGGCAGGGTTTTCTGATAACCAATTTAACAATGCCAGTCTGATTCGATTTTCCAGCAAGCAGGCATATGACATTTTCTAGTCAAAGCCAAAATAGCATAAATCATACATCATGTCATAGCTGCCAGGAATCACGGCCTACTGGTGGAAAAATGAATGCAATTCATATATTCCTTTCCTCTTTAAGAACATGCAACTTCTTCAGAAATGAGGGGAAATTTTAAAATGCATGCACTACGAGAATTCAATGCATATAGACTGTAACAGACTACATATAAAAACAGCTTGTGTTACTGTGGGGATCCTACTGCAGCAGCCGAACTCGTGCGGTGTGCAATACCTCCCCCTTTTCACAATTTCTGCCACAGTTTTATTGCTCTTATAAGCTCCTGGTGTTCTAATGATATCTAGAGGTAGCTTGGGGGGGTTAGGATGGTATATTGTTGGGGATAGAAAAATGAAACTACTGCTTTGCTTCGATATTGTGGTGTAGAAAATTGTAGGTCATGTGAAAGGATGAAGGTAAATGCGAAAGAGCGCTTTGATGGTGTTTGTGGTTTTATACATATAACTACCTGTAGAAGTAAGAGCAGCCTCGCACTGTGTTGTGTGTGAAGTGTTCTTGGGTCTTCTCGTTGCCAAAGTCCTCCAGGGGGTCGGACCACAGCAGGTCACACATTGGTCCGTAAGCGGGAGGCTCCTTGAATCTGTCTAACTGGAGATGGTAAACACATGCTCAGCTTATAGATACCCTGGATTTGATAGACACCCTGATAGACACCCATAACTGAAAGGTTTACAATTGTTCTAACCACATACACAGAGATAAACTGCTCAAAGACCAGCCAGGAGCCATCTATTAATAAGTCCTATGACCAAAGACCTTTAAATGGTTGCATTCAATTAGAGGGGAGAGTAGTACAGTTGGAGAATCCAGGCACTTTTATTAAAGTTGAGGGAAGTGCAGGATTATTAAGCGTCATTAACCTGGTAGTTGCACTGTGTGCATTATATTGCAGATGTGAGAAGAGGGAAAAGCCATTGTAAGCTGTAATATTACAGCACTGGCACTGTTTAATTAAAAAAGTCTTCAATTTATTCAGTGGTGAAAGACATAAAAATGAATAATGTATAATAAGAGACTTTCCAGATAAACTCACTGTAACTGTCATCACATGGTCATGTTCTCAGTTCTGCCTGGTGAAAGCCGTGTCGAAGGATTTATATCTACAGCAAAAAACCTGGCTGAAGATTGACTTCTGAGTAGGGATGCAGTCTGAGTACGAGTACAAGTACATGCTTTCTGGTACTCATCTATACAGATAATACAATGCGTAACCTACTTTGCAATAAGCAACCAGGGGCATCATGGAACATTTTATTTCTCTCTGGTTATGATGCTACTGTGTGCTGCTAGCAATGAACTCCTCATGCTTAGTTTTATTTTTAAGATATGCAATGTACAATGTGTGGGAGCAATGCACAGACCCCGGAGAGCATATGTGTCTCGTTAGAACTGAAGTGCTCTCGCTAACGTGCGACAATTCCTCTGCATGCTCACGAATACCACTGTGTGTGCACAGTTCATGGCACAGTGTGCTCATTCAGGTCATCATGCTCTGTTTTGAAGCTACTGTTTTAAGGTCATATGATGTTTTGTCATGTTACTTGTGCCGTAGGAAGATGCTGTAGTTGTTCCTCTTGATAGTTTCGCAGAGCACAGTGTGCACACTGCTATGTTCGGCAATTTACACTAGGCTTATGTCACATAGCATCACACGGTATCAGAACATCTTTGATGAATACAAGTAAATGAGCACTGTATCAGACTGATACCCAATATCAGTATCAGTGTTGATGCATCCCTATTTCTGAGTGGTGTCAAGTGTCAAAATTCAATTAAATTCGATTAAATTCACAGCATAATTGCTTTTAAAGTGCCAAAGATGACCTTTCTCTTTTCTTATCTGTTGATCAGAGCAAAGCTAGTCAATCATGGATATTTGTTAGCTCACATATACTCTATAAGCTGTCTAATGACATTGCATGAGCAGCAATTTGATGATGTGAACTCTCCTAGGTTAGTATGGCCATCCATTAGGCTGATCTAGCTAGTGAGTGGGAACGTGAAATGACTTTAAAAAAACCTGCTTTCAAATAAGAGGGTTGGAGTTCACTGAAATTAAAAGGTTCACCGATATTAAGTGATTAAGTCTGCATTTTCAGTTATAGATTTAATACCCATGTCTGAATTACATAACACACAAAGCCTTCATAGCATATCCATTAACTACATCAAACATAACCTCCTGAATTATTGTCTCTAAATATGCACTTCTCATTTAACTATAAAGTTGTGTTCAGTGTTGTTTACATTATGTACTTATTAGCAAACTACTACTTACCTTTGAATTGCTGACATTACATTTTTACAAGTACTCCGTTAAACACTATATATGTACCACACCAGAGCAATATTCGTTAAAGCTGCTGGACGAGTCTGAAGGTGATGGCTTCAATGTGGCATACATACTTTTCTGATGTCGTCGAGGTTTGTTATTTCAGGGGAAAGGCCTCCGTGCACACACAGGAACTGCTGATTCATGAGCGCGGCCAGTGGAAGGCAGTCAAAGGCATCCATACATGCATCATACACTCGCTCCGAATACTTAATTTTACCTGTGAAGGATGGAAAAGAGGGCCAAGTGGAGATGGAGAGAAGGAAATATAAAGCTAACATCAATATGCACTAACACACTGCATTAGTGTGCTGGCCAAAGTGGGAAGTCTTAAAGAGCCACTACCAAAAAATTGGGGGAAAAAAAGTAGGAGTTTGACTCTGGCAGGTGTTTTCTTTTTTTAGATGTTCAATCCAAAAGCAACATGTCTGAAGCCTAACCATCAAAGTAAGCAAGTAGAGAATATGACTTCATGGGCTGAACAGGAAACATTTTAATTTCTCAATTTAGACTTTAAAGAAAGAAAAGTTACCACAATGTGTGCATATTAGTGCCTGCTTGTTTATATTTTTCCACATAGCACAGTTAACACCGAGCTCAATAGCTGGCAAAGCAGAACATACAAGTTTTTGATGTGTCTGGGTAAAGTGATAATGTGGCTGGTAGCTATACTTACATTCCTGCTTAAAGGTGAAATACTCTGTTAAATGTCTACATTCGTGGTTCCCACGCAGCAGAAACAGTGTTTTGGGGTAAAGAATTTTTAAGGCCCATAAGTACAGCACACACTGAAAAGGAGAAAATAACACAAAGACAAACATTAGGATGTGATGAGTCTTCGGATACGCTGGAAAATTTCAGTGAAAAAAACAGAAACCTTGAAACTGTCAAAATTAACTTTCTTTTTGGATTTTTCTCCCTAATTTGGTTACACCCACCAGCCAGCTATCTCCCATCATACACATCTGCATCTTTTCAAACTGCAGCTCATGCTGTGTCACAGAGCAGCGTAACACACACAAAGCGCTATCTGCCCTCTTCCACATACATGAGCTCACAGGCACCCACGGTTGGTTAGTGTCGGAAAAAAGTGTGCCGTCCCTCAAACTTCAAAGCACGCACGGGCAATTTTGCTCCATTGACTCCTGGGCATGGACTGTCAGGATTTGAAGTTTTGATCTCCTGATGATAAGGTGAACGCTTTTCTTGGAAGCCACGCGGAAAATTAAACAGTTAAGTAAGCACATACTTGATAAATGCACAAAAAAAGTTTATCTAGGACTAAAGAAATGGCAGAAATCAAAACCTGCCATGTGTGAAAGCAGATAAACTCACTGTGCTTAATCTAACCCATAACCCTTGTGCTCTGTTTGCTACTTAGCAATGGATGTACTGTTCACGGGTCACACTGACTTTTAGCAGCTGATACAGAAAATATTTGACCAACCTTGAAGACGTCTGTGTTTTTTTGGAACAGTAAAGACACACAAAAGCACTTCTTATACCTGAGGATGTTCTATCAGCAGGTGTGTGCAAATCAGGTGCAAATAATTTAACAGAGTGAATTCAGCTATTTACTTTATTTATTTATTTCATAAAACGCAGTTTGTGTCCATTAATATTTCACCATTTTGGGTGAAATAATGGGTTTATTCTTGAACATAAAATGACCCGAACTTAACCTCTGTAATATAATTAAGAAGAGGGCAATGGCAGGTGTACCAAAAGTAAATTTGCTCAGTAGAGAAGACTGAAGAAAAAAAAATACATTTCAGTATTTTTCCACTTTTGGCAAAAAATTAAAAATAGTTCATTTTGATCCAGACAGAACAGAAGGGTTAAAGAACAGACCTTCATATAACAGTCAAGTGTGTTAGGACAAGATTGAACTTATTCTTTGAAATTGGATATAAATGCAACATGAAACATACCTCAATACTGAAATATCCTCTGTCCACATAATCGCCGAGGAAAAGGTAGCGTGTGCTGGCTGGAGATCCTCCCACCTCAAACAGCTTCATCAAGTCAAAGAACTGCCCATGGATGTCTCCACATACTGGAAAAGAATCCGAGACAGAGAAAAACATTCAGAAATACAATACTGCACCAATGCACCATGTATATTCTTAATTCATATAACAACTCTGTTGAACATTATCAACCCCAGCAACCTTTTCCTTAAATCTAATGCACATACACAAGTAGAACATGTAACCCTCTGTATCTATGTGTGACACACTAGTTCACACTAATGTACATATTTCTATGCAGAACTGACATCGGGGCTTTGAAGTAGCACAGTGACTGAAAGCTTTTCCTCCATCTTATTACCAAACAATGGTGCCTGAGGCTTTTCATATAAAGAGTGTCACCTGGCCTCTTGTTTAATGAATAATACATGCATCAGTGCTGCTGGCTGAAATGCGCCTTTGTGCATTAAACAATGCGCACTGAGCAAAGACTCACTTTCATCCAGCATCCCGCTGAGTGATGGCTATTGCGATGCCCTTATATAGTGACAGTGTAAATACACATTCAGATGTTTTGTCCTGTAATAAACTGAGTAAATACACTGCCTGAACCGATCAAAATGGAGTTCAGCTCCAAGGCTTTTACTTTCTATTGGAAAAGTGTGTTATGAAATGTTCAAAAGTGCATAATTATAAGCAAGAGTGCATTAAGCACCAAGAGACTGTGTTAATGTGGATTGCTCATACTCAAGTATTCGTGTTTAATGACTGCATTTAAGGGCAGAAGTGGCAATACAGTGGCATTTAACAGAGGCCAAGCCAACTCGTATACAATCACCTTTCTCTACATGTTTAAAAAAGGTTAAAATATCTAGGCTGGGCTGTTGGGTGACCTTTTCTGTTTCATATCATGCATGTTCCATATCCCTTTCTCCAGGACTTCTCTTACGATGAATAAGCAAAAACGGTATATGAACTGTAGACATATTTAATTCTAAAGCACTTGCATAAGCAAATTCGTTCATTCGTTCATCTTCAGTAACTGCTTTATCCTGCTCAGCATCACGATTGCATAAGAATAATCATTTAAACATTATGCATTCGCCCCCATTTTTGGCCAGTTTGCTTTTTTTTTGTTGTTGTTATTTGCTGCAAGTCATTAACATAAAAACAAGCCTTTTTAATCTGGGCCTTGCTCTTGAAGTAGGATCCTGGACAATGAAGAATCATCAGTGAAATCATTAAAAATTCACAGCAAACAAATCCAAATGATTGCGCAAACCGAAAGCAAATATTTCTTTGTTTGCGAGCATGTGATATGCACACTCCTTTTTTCTATTCTCAACATGACCTGTGTATGAATATGTATTATCTGTATAAATGTATTATGTTGTGAATCAATTAACTTGTCGACTCATTTTTATAGCTATTCTTTATTAATGACAAAAAAATCAGTAAAAAAGAACAAGATTATTTTAGGAAATGTAATGTATATGGAAACCCTGTTGAATAATGTACACATAAAAGGTAGCAGTAGTGGTGGTGAAAGAGGCACAATGTAGCAGAGAACATTAGGGTTTGAGAACTGTGCTGTCATCTCATCCACTCCTAAGCCTGTTAATCATGCTTTTATTAGATACTAGTATCTATTCCTTTAAAAACAAATGCTGCGAATCAGTTTCATGCCATTTTTAAATGTTACTTTTATCACCAGCAACCATAAAATCATTAACAGGGACCACATGCTCGAAAAGTGAGCACATCCTACAATGCAGCACAATACGATGAGTGACAACGTTCTCATAAGATGCACATTTCCATGGTTACTGTGCTCTGCAAGCTCTGTTACAGTGTCCATTTGAAATGCAAATGCTATTTAACAAACGGTCTTTCCACTCCCATAGCAGCCTATCAATATTTTTCAGTTTTCCTGTCAAACGTGCGTGTAATATATTAGCTGGGCTCAATTTGGAGGTACAGGAGCTCTAATAACGCACCCCCCATCTCTGCTGATTCCAATGGTGGTAACGTTTCTGCTGCTTTGTTTGTGTGTCAATCTGGACACCATATTAGTTATTTGCCAGTTATTTCATATTCATGGAGGCAGAATTGAGTTCTATAAATAGAGCTTCCTCTGTTTAATTGAGCTATTTGCTCAAACTTATTAAGTCACGATTCATTCTCAGTGTTTTAGCATTTCAACTACCTTACACAACAAGGCAAGATGGTGAAGACGGCTCTCATGACAACTGTAAGATCTTATACCACAGTGCTGCTGAAGTCCCCATTCTGACTGGTCAGAAGTTGCTGAATAATTTTAAAATAAATAAAACAGCTCATACTGTTTTTCATAATAGAGCTCAAACAGCTCTAAGGCAAATCACAGGTTTATATTAATGTGTTCATTCTAAGACATCACAGGTTCCCCATTTCAACTCAGGAAGTGCTGATTAGATGTAGTGAGTGTGTTAGAGCAGGAAACCAGGTTTGGGAACCTGTTTAATACATTGTTGTTTCTACATTAACAGCTTACACAGGGACTTGTGTGGCAGACGCTCCACATGAACAGATTTTTACACACAACCGTTCTGTGAGAACAGTCAGAGGTAAAGCTATTCCTTTACGTTTTTCAGACACGGGAGCATCTTCAGGACAGAAGCTTTTGTGGTTTCTTGGTAACATGATAAACTTCATTTCTGTCTTATAAAAAGTGAGGGAATGACTGTTATGGCTGTTATATAACTATATAATATAAAACTATATAACTTCAGCAATAACAGGAACTAACCTGTTTCAAAGAAGTTTAACAGCATTAAACTATAGCCATACTGGGCTTCACTTTGGGCCATATCATGCCAAATTAGCACTTGCTTTCCTATAACAGCACACAATGTCATGTTTTATCCCTTATGTATACACTATATGCACAAAGGCACTTGATCAATCGCATATATGCTTTTTGAAAATGCCAATTCAGATTTAGTCCCTGCTTTGCTGTTATAATAAACTCCACTCTTCTGGGAAGGATTTCCACTAGATTTTGGAGTGTGGCTGTGGGATTTGTTCATTCAGACACAAGAGCGTTAGTGAGGTCAGGAAGTGATGTTGGGTGAGGAGGCCTTGGGGGCAGTCAGTGTTCCAGTTCATCCCAAAGGTGTTCAGTGGGGTTGAGGTCAGGGCTCTGTGCAGGCCACTCGAGTTCTTCCACTCCAACCTTAACACACCATGTCTTTATGGACCTCAGTTTGTGCACGGGGCATTGTCGTGCTGGAAAAGGTTTGTGCCCCTGAGTTGAGTTCCAGTGAGGGAAAATTGTAATGCTATAGCATACAAAGCCATCCTATACAATTGTGTGCTTCCAACTTTGTGGCAACAATTTAGGGAAGAACCACATATGGGTGTGATGGTCAGGTGTCCACAAACCTTTAGTTATAAAATCATAGTCATGTTCCTTTATATTCTTATTCTTCCTGTCAGTATGGAGGTCTTTAAAGTTGGACATATACTTCAAATGATGAAAAAAACTAAAGGAAAAACACACTCGCTCATTGGTGTCCTTCGCAAGAACCTTGTGCACGTCTCTCTCGACACTATGCACCACTGCTCGGGGTGCAGAATGCTCTGGAGAGAGCTGTGAGCAGAGATGATGCATGACTAGCCAGGTCTGAGGACAACTTTTGAAGTGCTGCCAGCTGGTTTGGGAGAATGTTATATGCACACCCCTTGTTTTGATTCTCGACATTATCTCTGTATAATTACTGTAAATGTATATTATCTGTATAAATGTTGTGCATCCGTGAATCTGTTGTTTACTCATTTTTATAGCTGTACTTTAAAAATGACAAAATTGGTAACATGACTATCGCTTTAGGAAACATTTAAAGCATTACATTTAGAGCATTTAGAGACACCCTTATCCAGCGTGACTTAGAGAGGTGCTTTAGGTACTTAGAGAGAGAGTCTCCATCAAATACATCTTCATGCAAGTAAAACAGGTCAGGGTCTAAGAATACCATCACGCTGTTACGGAGTTAGTACAGAAGTTAGTACAGCAACAATAAAAGGATAAGTTGAGGGGGAGGTTCATTTCACCACCTGGATGCTCGTATAGAGGGTCTTGATGAATGTCTTCCTTGTATGTTGAGGAATAGTGGGTCATGAGCTGTTCTAGTGTCTTGAAAGAAACATGGTGCAGAGCGGGGGATAGATAAATTATGCTACATATCTGGCAACCCTGTCAAATACCATACAGATAAAGAGCAAAGAAGGTGGTGAAGAAAAATAACAAAAGAGACAGAGAAGGAGGTTGTATGATTGAGTTGTCCCTTGTAGGCACTCCGCCTGCTTCTTCTATAAACGCAAATAAAAAGGAATCAGAAATAAATCTGCCATTCTGTTCAGTGATACAAGCAACCAGGTGATATTCATTCTAATGGCAGAAGTACACTGCAGCAGATAAACTGAAACCAGTGTTTTTGGCTCAAATGATGTGTCTAAATGTGTTTTTTCAGTTGAAGTATTCTGCCAGCTTAAGTTAAACATGCTTATAATAGACAAAACAAATGGATAAGCCATAGCAGTGCGGAGATTAGCACCTTTCCTACTCCTCCACTTCGGATTCAACACAGTAGCTCATTATCAACTGATTAGTTCGATTCGTCACTTTCCAAGAGCCTAGGTCTCACTTTCGAATTTTCTAACTGACTTAACAGGTTTTCCACTTTCATATTCATCGGTTTTCTAAAATTTGCAATTGACTTGCAGGATTGCTGGTAGCAGTTAACTTTATGCACACTTAGAGAAAAAAAAAAATCACACAGGCAACAGTTTAGCAGAAGCTGTAATTAAGAGAAAGAAAGAGAGGATGAGGATGTCTGCTGCCACTCTGAAAAACTTCTCTTATTTGGATAGGAACTTGTTTGGAAATGCTTTAGAAACTTGTAAATGTATTTATTTGCACGTGTGTCTGTGCGACACGCAAAACAGCGGAGGCAAAATGTCTTTTGGAACTGTCCAATTAGCATCTGTTAGACGGGCTGCAGTGGGAAGCAATTAAGCTGAGCTCCAAGTCTCTGGAAAAACACACGCACACGCACGCACGCACGCACGCACACACACGCACACACACACATGCACACCCACCCACACACACAAAGCTGCTTTCTTCAGATGTGCAGTAGGCGTACACTTTATGAAGTACTACTGTAAGAACCTGATCATTTGTGCAGTTTAATTTCTGTGCACACACTAATGTGTGTGTGTGTGTGTGTGTGTGTCTGTGTGCATTTGTTAGTGTAGTTCAGTACCATTTTACAGCCCATATTACTTTCCTGATGTGCTTTTTCAAACTAACAAGCTTCATTAATGGTGTTATACACAAGGTACTGTCAGCCACACTGGCGAAGCTTTTCCACACATGCAGAAGGGCAGAATGTCAGATATTTTTCACATCACTGTCAACATAACATCCATCCCAAAAAGCTGACCATAGTTATATCTAGAGACTTCCGAGCTTATTAGATGAACGTTCAAGTACAACACTACTGTGGTCACCTGCAATTACACTAGTGGCTGCCATCACTATGGAAACCTCACTTATTGGCATGGAAACAGCCCTGTGATGAGCTCCTCATTCACTGCAGACTAAGTCCATTCCCACAGGGGGTTTAATGCTTTGTTGAAGCATATTTAATAAATACAGGATTAGCAACAATTAAATTATATTGTACATTGCATTCCTTTTGTGTGCATGCACGGTGTGTATAGGTAGAGCATGAGAGAGGGAACACACCGTGGTTTGTCACATTTTTTTTTTTTTTTTTTTTTTTTTTTGCGTCAGTGTTTATTGAACAAGTTTAACAAAGACAGATTGAGGCTGTTGGCATGTGTGCATGTGCCACTGTGTGTGTTATGAACTGTAAATGTTCTGACAGTCAACATTGCACTTCAGATGATGAAACAAACCCAACATGGAGCGAGCGTGTTTGTGTGGAGCTGCTCCAGTGGGGAGTAATGTTACACTGTGAAAAGGGCAGTACTGTGCACAGACAGAGAAACTGTCAGCGTTTAAGAGCTGTTACTTACAACAGGGATGATTAAGCACTCGACTCTGTACGTGCTAGCACTTTTCACTACAACTGACAAAGATGTACTGATTTGTTTCTCATTTGTGATACAGATATCAGAGCTCTGTGTATTGTCCCATACCTGATGCCGAGCCTATACATCCGCTTAACCACAAGACTCAGCTGCCCAAATGCTAAATGTCCAAAATATCAGACACTTGTGTCATATCTAAATGTGCTATACTCACTGACAATACTGATGGTGCCATAGCCTAAAATACACAGTGCAGTGCAATGCAGATACAGGGCATGCTCATATTTAACATCAGAATAAGGAAAAAAAAAGTGATTTCAGTGACTTTGATTGTGGCATGGTTGTTGGTGCCAGATGGCCTGGTTTGAGTATTTCAGAAACGGCTGATCTCCTGGGGATTTCATGCAATAACAGTCTCTAGAGTTTACACAGAATGAAGCGAAAAACAAAAAACAACCAGTGAGCAGAAGCTCAGCAGAAATTAATGTGTTGCTGATGAGAGATCAGCTAAAAATGGCCCGACTGGTTCAAGCTGACAGGAGCGCTACAGTAACATAAATAACTACTCTTAACATCCATGGTGAGCAGAAAGGCATCTCAGAAAGCACAGCACGTTGAACCATGAGGTGGATGGGCTACAACAGCAGGAGATCACATCGGGTTACACTCTAGTCAGATAAGAACAGAAGTCTGAAGCTACAGTGGGCACAGACTCACTGAAACTAGGCACATGAAGATTGAAAAGACACTGTCTTGTTTTTTTTTTTTTTTTTTTTTCTATCTTGAACTGACTGTGCCCAGACTGTGCCGACTGTAGCCTCAGATTCCTGTTCTTCGATCAGTGGACCATTT
Source organism: Pangasianodon hypophthalmus (assembly GCF_027358585.1). Classification (NCBI taxonomy): domain Eukaryota; kingdom Metazoa; phylum Chordata; class Actinopteri; order Siluriformes; family Pangasiidae; genus Pangasianodon; species Pangasianodon hypophthalmus. The sequence goes on from NC_069713.1 coordinate 20,269,526, forward strand.
CTTGGGGGCGGTGTAGGGGGGATCCAATACCTATTAGACTTAAGTCCAGATTTTTGAATATTCATTTTGCAAGAGCTTAAAAAGATCGAACAGTAAATTTGGCATTTATGAGTGCTATTGTCAGGGTGTGGAGGCAGAAGGATGTACAGAGAAGCTGTATCCAAATCAGCAAACAAACTAGTGGTCAAAAATAGACAAGGATTGAACACCACACAAATGGAACAATGCAGGGAAATCAAAACCATGAAGGGCAGAAACAAAAACCAGTGATAATGAACACAGAAAAAAAGTTGAGAAATGCACACTGGAAAGGTAAAACCTTGCAAACATGAGGGCCTTTCGCACCACTTTAGTTCCAGAACTAAATTTACAGTATTAAGTACTGGGCGATTTTACGTGAACTATTTCCCAGTACCGTTTAAAGGGTTGCATTCGCACCAACGGTGGGCACTAGGAAGTGACGTAAGCCGGTCGACAGTGACGTCATTTGTGTCCGGCGTTCAACAACGGAAACAAAGAACAACAATGCAAACAACCGGAGGATGGAGGACGCTGTGATCGGAGCTGTGTTTTTGTTGTGTCTCGCGTCCATCTATCGCTGTTCTCCATACTTGAGAAATAAGTTGACACTACAGTATGTTTACACGGCGTTTTAAATCATGGCGGGTGAGGGCGTTTTTTTACACGTTTGGCCAATCAGCGTCTACTTACGTCACGGATAGTACCAGTTGTGCTGGTTAGACCCTGCTCCGGAGTAGGAGCTAATTTAGTTCGCAAAAAAGGCAGTCTGGTACTAAAATCGCACCCAGTTCCGGAGGTGTGAAAACGCCACAAAGTGGGTCGCTCCACAATTAGCTCAGGTACTATGAAAAGGTTCCCGCGGTGCGAAAGGCCCTATAGGTGGTGAAGGAACTGGTATAAATACACTGAAGTAACACGGAAGTACAGAGTTAATGTCTGGACTGAACGGCACCGTGGATTCAGAGTCACAATTTTTGAATAGTAATTACAAGAGCTGAGTACCTAGCACAGTGTGGGAAAGTGGGCCATCAGAGAGGAAGTGTGTGACTGCCGAGTGTTATGGGCGCTGACAGCAAGATGCGCTTGCCGTGAATTAGCGGAAAGCTGTTCAACTTTTTTTTTCCTGGAAGCAGCAAAAACATCTTTTTTGTTTTTTGTTTTGTTTTTATTCGGGCCTGCCACCACCCCCTCTCTTCAGAAGAGCACTTTTTTTTTTTTTTTTTGATATTACACACTACACAAATTAATGAGGTCCCAGATACGAGACACAAAAAATTAGACAAAAAGAAACACAAACAATATTAATAGTAATAGCAATAACAAACATCATCATTTGGCATGCTGCTGGGACCAAATGTCCCCACAAGGATAGGAAGATCTGATCATTTTGACCTTGTGTGGGACCATTTGACTGGTCCCCAGTTTTTTTTTTTTTGTAAAACCTCTACTTTTTCATTTCATTTTAGTTACTGAGCTGAGGTTAGTGTTAGATTGAAGTTTCAGCATAGCCTTAATTAGCTGAATTAATAATTCTGTCAATGGAAGGTCATCACAAGGATAGTAAAACAAGTATGCGTGTGTGTGTGCATGTGTTTGTGTGCGTGTGCGCGTGTGCATGTGTGTGTGTGTGTGCGCGTGCGTGTATAGCTACAGGGATCCAGTCTTGCTGTGACTGGTTGCTATTGGTGGGTCGCTGACGTAAGTAAATGATGAATGGTGTCCAGAGAGAAACAAATTGAGCACTGCTGTCTTTGATCGAGGCAGATATTTTTTTCCCCAATGATATACATTTGATTATTAACTGTTTCTACTGAGTGAGATTGATGGCGTTCTTTATTTCTAATTCCCCAGGATAGTTTTCTTGGTGACGGTTAGTGCTGTCAGATTTACTCTGCTGCTTTTCTTAGTGATATTCATTTCTAATGTGTCTCCAAGCAGACAGAGTGATGGGATGGGACGCTTCAGCAGGAGGGATAATTGACGAGTAACTTGTTGCCAGAAATGTTTAATGGGTGTGCAGTACCATATGGCATGTACGTAGTTGGCTGGAGTATTTTGTGTGCAGAGTCTGTGAAGCCCATTTTAAAACATTTTTTTGCCTTCTAGTTTATTCTCATGGAGATGTCTCATGGACTGGCGTTATTTGTCAGGAACAAAGTCACCCATGAGAGTAACGGAGATGTCTTCCTCTAATTTTTCGATGGTATGAAGTCTGTAGGATCAGTTTTGGACATTACAGAATGCATTTAGGACAAGAGTTTATTCTTTGAGGAAATGTTAAGGAGTTGTAGGAATGGAAGAAACTGATTATTTCTGATTACTGATTACGAGTGTGGGTCAGATCTGAGTAGACGTTTTCACAGTATGATAACCTAGTCTAAAAATATCATGCATTTACTGTAATAACCAACCATTTAACCTCTAATCAATACGCACAAGCTGGTGGTGAAAATGATTTTATTACAGAATCTCTGTATAAAAGTCTCTTTGCACATTGTTGTACATCTAACAAAAGGAAACAAAAAGATCAAATCCCATAATTGTTCTTCTCTTCCATAAAATCTCTTACAGTATCAGTATTTATTATGTTGTCGTTATAAGCAAAAAGACAGAGTGCTCAGAGCTGCTTAGTCCAAAAGCCAAACACGTAAGTAGTTAAGCCTGCCACATGTAGCTCACTGCTTCACGAGGATGAGAAATTATAATTAAATGTGGAATGTTTAGATGCTAGTGCAAGTGGATATAAAGTAACATGCTAAGCATGCATGCACACACTACAAGCGATTAAAGCCAGCAGCACATGTCATTTTCTGGGCATGTGCAAGTGGCAGTTTGAATATTTAAATATTAGTTCAATAATGCCTTGACAATTTTAAATAGTGATGTTGCCCATCCCTAATACAAATACAGCATTTCAACTTCAACTCCAAATCCTCACCATCACAGAAACAAAGAAATGAGTGGAAGAATCATTACTTCTAATAGAGCGGAAATGCGCTTGACAAAAATAGGATGTAATCAAACAGAAAAGCCACTTTCAAGGACAACATTATCTCTCGCTCGCACACACACAGGCGCACACACACACACACACACACACCCAACCGCTGAGAGAGAGAGGCAGTCACGATCAGGTTCTCGATTAGCTGAGTGAGTAGGAGCACACAGTGTTGAGTGAGTGGTGGAGTGATCTCTGCGACTGCACCTCCATCAGCAGGCCACTGTGTAGGCGATGCACATTACACAACTCCACTCACTGGCCTACACAGTGCCAACGCAGGAGCGCGCGCACACACACACACTTACATGCCTAGACCCTAGGGGAGGGAATCTTGAGAGACAGCCCATTTTGATGTGAGCACAGGGTAACTTGATGTGATTATAAAGCAATTTTTATGCATCCTGATTTTAGATTTTTATAGCATATGTTTTTTTTTGGTAATTAACCACCTGCTGTTTTTAAAGCATGATATTTTTTATCTATCAGGAAAACACTAGGCTTGATGTATTTCCAATATGTTGGTCAGAACAAATTTCACTCAAATATCTGCATATTATTTCTGTATTATACAACAGTTAGTTCCGGTCGACTAATTTGATTGGTCAAGCGGTGCTCCAAGAGTGCCTATATCTCCTATAACCTCACTGGGATGTTTCACTCCGCTCGTTTGTGTTCGAAACAAATTCCACTTCCTAGTTTGAAACAGTTACTACAGTAGAGTTAGTGACATCAGCAGCAGACATGGCAGAAAATACTTCTCAGGAATATAACTTTTGGTTTAAAATATGAAAGCCTGTCATTTGAAGATGAAAAGGAAGAAGGGACGTTAATTTTACCAGAAGCACTTTTAACGAGAATGTACAAATCAGTGGGAGCCAGCTAGCCGACGTGCTATAAAGTGCGAGCTCGTACCTACAGCCAAATCACAGCCATGCTGATATTTAGTATAACCGCACTCTTGCTTGTGAGATATTACTTAATATTGCAAAAGTGTGTATCACAAGAGTGACATTACTTGTACAGTAAGCAGCTACTTTCTAACTTATCGAAGTTGTGCTTTTTCTGTAGCCGAACCTCAGATGGACTTTTTCTGGACACAGACAAAGAGTGCACTGTAAGCTTATAAAACCATTACGTAGTGAGTACATATAGTGGACAGGAAGCCATTTGGGATTTGGCATAACTTATACTGCAGATCTGTAGAGTTATAAACTAAAATAAAGCTAATATTATACTTCTGCTAATATTCATTCAAAATTGGAATGCAACCTTTAATGGAATTTAACAACCATAACATGTAGTAAATGTTAAAATCCATTAGCTTATTTATGATTATGACATCAATGAAAAATCTTGTGATGCATCCAAGAATACACACACACACACACACCCCAGTGCCTCATCAGTCCTCCACAGCCCTGAGCGTATAAGTGTAACTGTGCTTGTAGTTCTAAAAGACAGGAACAGACAGGAAGTGCCTCTGGGTCTTCCTCATAGCCACCATTAACACAAACTCCCAGTCAAGTCATTTCCACTGGAGACACATCATTAATTATCGTAGACATCATTTAACAGTGCAGTTTAGTGTCCCCGCTATAGAAGGACTGTCTGATGAGGCTGCCTTTCTATTTAATGACATTACAGGAACCTGGACTTTCCAGATAAAACAATTAAGGCAATTGAGTCGTGCTTGGAAGAACAGCCACAGCCTCCGAGTTGAACTGTCTATTCAGCCAATTAGCACAAGATGGAGGAGAAGCTTGGCACTGATTACTGCTGAGTCACTTAGTGGATGCTAGGCCTTCTGTTCTAACCACAGGACTGCTACACAGCCCTGCATATGAGCAAAAGCTGACTGTCTAGTGTGTGTTTTAGTGCATATGTGCTACTACATATGTGCTAGTGCATGCATTAGGAGGAGAAATCTTCTTTGTAATTTGTAATGATCGTTTTAATCATTTTATCAGGTAACCCTACAGACAGTCCTTCTGTATTTTTGTGAATGTGCAGCACTGAAGCGGCACTCTATGCCGTGAGTGGCTCAGGAGGGAACCAAAAGAACAACAGAAACATCTGTCAACAAACATGGTCCTTGTGGGTACATAATAATGTAGAAAGGACTGACAGAGGACCACCGCTGACCTGGTGTGAGTGGGCATGGTGAACGCTGGTATGAAAGCATCACACACCAGTCCCATGAGAATAGATGTGGGCGTCGGGACTCAACAAAAATGTCACTGAAGCGGGTGTTTTTTAGTTTCTTGCAGGCAGACAGATGTGAAGCTTTACTGCTTTCATTAATTCTTCATTAGTAACTGCTTTATCCTGTTAAAAATCACAGTGGTTTAAATGATAAATTTGTTTATATTTTTAAAAATTAGAACCAACTAAGTTCATCCGAAAATATCGCTGTTAGTTGCAAACAATAATAACTGAAGGAGCGGGTGAGATTGGTCAAACTTTCTGCAGGAGTGGGAGGGAAGACCTGGCGAGAATTAAAAAAAAAAAAGGAAAAAAAAAAAAACAAAACGAAAAACCAGTCCTGCGCACACTTGTACATGTGATTAGGAAAAAGTGAGCTAGCTCTCTTTTAGACCAAGCACACAGTATCTGGTTGGTCCTATGCTGATCTATTAACACTGATTTACAGGGTAGAGAGTGGGTGATGAATTGTGCAGAGCGACAGCTGGACTACAGTGAGTAGCTGTATATCTACAAAGTGAGTAGGTGTGCATTATAAAAAGGCTGGTGGGTGTAGGTACAGGGCAGGTGTCTTTAATAAAGTGGCCACAAAGTGTTGCTGTAATCAGTATGTTTACTTGAAGACTTTTCTCCAATCTGAATGAATTCGCTCTAATTGCAGATTCGGAATGAAATGTTTATGTGCAGCCTAAACTGGGGAGTCTGTATACAGTCTCGATTTATACACATAACCCAAATCCAATCCCAAGTTATGGGCATGCAGGGGGCAACGTCACTGGCAACGTTTCCATCATTTCGCTCAGCATTTAATATTTGCTCGACATTCAGGAGCAAGGAGAGTGCAAAACTAGTTGTCGTAACTGTAGTTAGATAGGATTCTGTATACTGTGTGCATCCATATTACAAAAATGATTTTAATATTTTAAACAGTAATGGACATGTGGTTTATTCAGTCTAAAGTTTTATTATTATTTTTTGTTTCTTCTTTTGAAGTCTATAACAGTATATAGACTGATATTGGATATTTTGCTGGCATGGTTTGGGTCCACTTGTCCTCTTAGAGGGAAGGGTCACTGCAAATCAATCTCCACCTATAACTGTGTTAATCATTTTATCTGATTCTCACAATCACATGCTCCTGAGAGCTTGGCTACCTAAAACACCTTAATTAGGAGTAAATGATGTAAAGGATTGTTGTTTGTATGCGTGTGTGTATATACATACACACACACACACACACACACACACACACACACACACACACACACACACTATATTACAGTAAGAGTAGATCACTACAAAAGCTATAAAAGAATAATTTTGTAATTATAACTTTATAAAATGTTAATGAAACTTTAGGACTCACTTGTTAGTTTTGGCCTGTAGTGCATGTATATATACACATACATAATCCATAGTGTAATTATTGGCTGCTAATGGTGTGTGTGTGTGTGTGTGTGTGTGTGTGTGTGTGTGTGTGTGTGTGCGTGCATGCTTGTGTGTACCAAACACTTCTATGATATCAACCCACTTCCCACTCACTGGCACACTGAACCCTTTGGCAAGCGTTATGTGAGAAGAAAGGTACGTTTATACGAGTGTGTGTGTTACAGAGAGAGAGAGAGAGAGAGAGAGAGAGAGAGAGACTAACATTATGAGGAGAGTGTGTGTGTGTGTGTGTTTGTGTATGTGCACCAACAGGATGGGGATTAGATGGGTGGGAGTGATTAATGGCTCTGTTCCAGCCACACTGTGTACCTCTGCATGTCCTGATGAAGGCATGTGTGTAGATGAGGGTTGTTCTCACCCCTGCTCTCTTTCTCTCTTTCTTTCTCTCTCTCTCTCTCTCTCTCTCTCTCACTCGCCCCTCAGGGCTGCATGGTGGTTCCAAAAACACCAGCAGACCAGAGCTTAACACACAAACACGATGCAGCATACACTGTAAACATGCCCTCACACAGTCTGATGGCTCCCATTTAGTGGAAATGTAAGTCACTTTTAAGAACTGACACCAATCCAAAAAAAAGAAGAAAAATATAGTTGCTTTCTGTATCAAAAATGGTTGACATTCAATTTTTCATATCCCCATGTACCCTGAGCTGCAACCGTAGATGCAACCATAAACCTATAAAGAAATCTGAAAAACCACAAACACACAATACCTTAGGTTTGGGTGTGGTGGCTGGATTTTAATATCAGTGTATACATGATGACTGGACTGATTCGCACAGAGGCTGGCTGTTAAACCGGCTACAACAACAACACAAACGCCCACACAGTCCCCATACAGCCCCGTGCTCTCAGTCTTTCTGTGTGGTTATGGATCTGCAGGTTTGATGCAACATATGCGTAACGACGATCCCTGATGAACACAAGCACATAAGCAAACACACATCTGTGCTGAGTGATGCTGCAGTCCATTGTGAAGTGACGAACCCTACACAGGGCACCATTTTTAGCTTTGTTTCAAACTGAAGTGAAAACGAGAAGAAAAGAAAAAAAAAGAAACATTTACTTTAAATGGCTCTTCAAAACTCCCAATTTTGAAAGGAACAATCGATGGACACTTTGCATTGCGTTGATACTGAATGAAAAACTGGCTGCCGTAAACGTAGTTCAAGTACAAGTAAGAAACACGTTTGGCAATATTAAATTGTAGGTAAAATAAATAAAACATCTGCAAATAAGATGTAGATGTCATGTTTTTAATTGCTACTGCAGGTAAAAGCCCATAGCGTGTGCATTTGTACTTATTTGCTTCAGCATATTTACAAAATCAGAACAGAAGCTCCTAAATCAAACTGGTGGCAGCGTCGGGAAATGCTTGTTGCTTGCTTTATTTGCTCGGTATATTAACTTGATATTCTTGTTCTTGTTTACATAAGTGTCAGTAATGTAAGGAATAAAACACTGGCTTCGGCTTTACAAAACTGTGCTCATGTCTGGTGCAAATGACAGTTCATTTTTTGGAGACTCCTCTGAGTGAAGGGTGGAGTCTCCAGAGGGCATAGGGCATAGTAATGATCACTTTGGGATGGACACAGCCTGAAAAAGAGGACAGCGATCCTTGCGCGCACACACACACACACACACACACACACACACACACACACACGCGAGGACACAAATACACCCACACCCAGGCATACACATGTGAGCCCACACCTCACATCCTGTCAGAGGAAAAGTTAATTGTTCTTGTTATTTTGTAAGGGGACTGTGTAAACACGCACGCACACACACACACACACTTTTGTCTTACTATACTTGAGAACCTTCCATTACCTAATTATTAATGTAGCTATTTAAGGCTATGCCAATATCAACACTAACCGTAACCTCGGTAACCAAAAGGAAACCTTTTGGCTTTTTTTTTTTTTTTTTTTTTAATAAAAGCTGCAGTTTTAGTAAAAACAAAAGCAATTTTCCTCATGGAGCCAAGACAAACGTCCTCACTATCAGATATACCTATCCTTATAGGGACACTTGGTCCCCACCAAAACAAATAATAAACACGCACCCACCCCCACACACACATGCAGACACACACAGCTTATTTTGTGTCACTATATAAGGATTCTTTCTTCCTCAGCCTGGAACATGTTTTTTTTATTTTTTTTTTAATAAGAACATCATAACCCTGATTTACAAAGCTTTGAGGTCAAGCACATCTTACACATCATAAAAAGACAAAAGGTGTTCAAGGCACAAGAAAACTGCTTGTACTTAGTACAAATACAAACACACACATAAAGGGACAAGCTTGATGTCTTAAACACGTTCGTCTGGGCCACTTGCGTATAAAAAAAATTCCAAGTAATGCTGTTCTTATTTCTGTAAACAACCTGAAGCGGAGTTTCATTGGCTCTTGGATGTGAGTGGGAGGAACAACGACATTGTGGGCTGGAATTCAGCAGAGGACATTTAGAGAGGAAAAATAAAAAGATTACAAAGAAAACTAATTTAAGACAGTAAACCAAACAACACTCGGGATTTAAAAATACCTGTTAAAAGTGCAAAGGGAGAATAAAGAGAATAAAAAAAGAGTCATGCTGCAGATTAAACCTCAAAGCCCGAGGCTGAGTGTAATGAGAAACAGACAAGGTGTTTATGTTACAGGCGGCCAATAGAGTACACACCCAAATATAATAACAAGCAGCGCTGCACAGGGCTCGTCCTCCTGCTCTGTGTGAACTGAGTCATTAGAGAGCCTCAAACCAAAGTCTAATGAAGTCGGCTAATGGTAAAGAAGGCACAGAGGAAGAAATGGAGAAAGGCAGGGAAATGTCTGGTAACTTGCCTTATAAAGGCTTTGGTGAAATGTAGTATTAAAAAAAACCCTCAGATTTCTCGCTTATCGTTAAAAAACGTGGCTGAGATGAAAATGCAGTCATGCACTGAATGTGAGAGACCAGTCCACACTTGCTCTTTTCCCTTAACAGGAATCTTGTGTCATTTCTAAGCAATGCCTGTCATATCCGCTAAAGCAAGGGGCAAATTCAGGGCAGTGTCAGAGCTGTCAAACCAATCTGAAATGGAGAAAATGGTAAAAACTGGAGCATCACATGCAGCCCTTTCTGTCAACACTTCTCCCGCTAACCCAGCCGAGTTAACACAGCCGAGCCTCACGCTGTTAGAGAAGTGTGAGAAATCAGAGTGGGTGATTTCTGCTTAGATACTTTCCAACGTATCAGTAGACGTGTGAGCTGAGAGGGAAACACTGACCTGTGACGGGGGCCTCGATGTCCAGCAGGTTCTTCTCGGAGCGCAGGATGGCCGCTCCCTCGCCGATGAGGCGCAGGGCAACGCTCTCGTCCACGCGGCCCTCTTTGGTCAGATGAGCCTTGAGGACATCGACTTTGGGCTTTCCCTCGCTGTCAAACACCTCTTTCACGGTCAGCCTGTGGCTGGGAGGGAACGGGACAGCTGGAGAAATTAAAAAAAAAGAAAGACATTAATCAATGCGGGCTTCACTGAGAGCTTAAGGTTCAATCTTATCCACAAAAGGATCCATTTCATTGCAATCAAGCTGCAGAAACACACCTCATTCCACTTCTTTAATCAATTAGTTTTTAAACGACTATTAGGCGGTTCCTGTTCGGCCGGAATGAAAAGCTGAAAACACATCGGCTCTAAGCTATCGTGAAACAAAGGAAGGCAGTTTCTCTCCGATTTTATTTGCTGTCTGATACTTCTGTTTATACTGATGCACTGGAAACCTCCAAACCAGTGGCTCTCTCATCTCATAAATCCCCCAGTGCTTCATGTTGATCATTTATCTCATCACCTAATTAAGGGAGGACAATATGACAACAATATATCACAATACTTAAAAGATCTTCATAATATATATATATATATATATATATCACAATATATCATTTTGCTGCAGTTTTGCTAACAAAGCACCAAGTGCTACTACATGTTTGGAGATTTTTGTCTAGCATTGATAAGCAAAAAAAAACTTCACAAAGAAAGAGGGGAAATGAAAACAATTCATACACAAAATTTAATGTGGTGCAACATAAAAGTATTCACTTTAGCATCCGGATGATCGCAAGTTTGATTCCTGACGATGCTATTGCTATCCAAGAGAGCAAAATTTGCCCATGCTTCTGGGTGGGAGGGACAGCATGTTCTCTCTCGCCTGTCGCTTACAGTGACACTAGCCAATCACACGTGTCTGTGAGCCCATGTATGTGGAAGAGGGTGGATAACGCTTTCTTATGAGTGTGTTACACCGCACTGGGATGCAGCATGAGTGGCAGTTTGAAAAGATAGAGTTGGCTGCCTTCACATGGCTCAGATAGAGCAGTACTGGCTGGTGGGTGGGAAATGATCAAAACTAAATTAGGGAGAAAATGGGGGAACAATCAATTAATCAATCAATAAATATAGCTTAATATTCAGTCAATTATATTTATAGCAGGTAAAACAAGAGCTGACACCTGAAGATATTGATTATACACTACATTTAATTACGAAGCACTAAACACAATATCGTGCAATGTTATCAAGAATTCTACATGAACTGTCACACATTAAAAAAAAAAAAAAGGTATGAAAGGTATTTTATGAGTTGTTATAAAATATTAGAGTGACAAAAGGTATTCACAGGCACCGCACAGCGAGACTCCACTCTGAGCGAACCCACTGCACACCCAGAATGCCGGAAAGGTTTTTTTACTGAAGAGGTAACGATTCTTTACCTAAGTAAAGACTAATTAAGCTTTAAACTGAGAAGATTAGCCAAACTAAACAGTAATTGTCTCTCTGCTCCAGTCTTCCTCTCACACATGACTTTTTCAGTTTATCTAATGACTCCACGGTTATTGGAGTTGCAGCCAATTAAATTGCAATGAAAAACCAAACAGGGAAAATATATTAACACATTATTGCAAATCACATGCTGCTGAATATTTGATGCAACATCTAAATTTGGACTTAATTAGCTAACGTGGCTAGTGATTGCTATCTGTGGATGGTTGTTTGCTGAATGCAATATGGGGTCTATCTCAGTCCTGCATAATGATATGTATCCAGTTTCCACCATGCAGCTTTAATAACTTTAAAAAAACATGTTGGACACAGCTATTATTCATAACGATCAGCAAACATTTTTGGGTTACTAACTTGAAATTGTGAGTGCACTGGTGTTCAATAAGGCCATGTGATACTTCATGTTAGGAGAGAGAACATTTTCAGTACTAAGCACTGTAACTCCTCTATCTTAGTGTGTATCGTGCACACCACTCCTCTGTGATCACCCACAAGACCAAACATTATGCCTTGTGGTTTATTATCTGCTGATCAGAATAATGCAGGATACAAAGAAAGGCTTAGCATGGTTCAACATGTAGAACCTGCAGAACTTGTCTAGAGCACTATGCACACAAAACACTCTGCTGAGTGACCTGTTGCACATCTACCCTTCTGAAACAACTCGAATTTGAAAGGATAAACTGTCCAAGTAAGAATAATGAGAACTGATCACTACACAGCACACCGAACACCTGAGATTCAAACATTGTAAAGCTGATCTCAGTGCCTCTGTCCCTCACAAAGGAGTTACAACACGAACCAGCTCCCTTAAGCCTGGTTTATATTTTGTCAGAACAAAAATAAATTTATATAAATTTATAAAAGCCCAGAGCGTTCATAGTCTTTGAGAACAGTAAGCGAACCTCAGCTGTCCATCAAGCAAGGGGGCGGGTAGTAAACTGCAATGTGTGATATGAGAAAGCACATGGTTTACTGTTGTTTGTTAAAATAAAATGGCTGCACTTCCACTGAAATGGGGATGTTGCTGGTTTTGCTGCCACCTCATTTTAGGAAAATTACAGAGACATCACAGTGACCAATGAAAAACATTTATTTGAAAGTGTGATTTGAAGCTTTTCTCATAGCTGGATTACAGCGAAGCATTTGTGTGACTCTTTTCCAAATCCCATATTGCGATTTAAACAGTAATAGGCAACGTAATTTTAAAAAAATGCAGTTAAGTTAGAAATTAATCTCCCTAAACACTGATTTTGTAAGAAACAGCTCCACTGTGCTGTCTTGAAAGAGAAAAGTGGCTCCAAAAGACCAACTTGTTAAGCTGTTTTAATCAACAATTAGTGAAGATTGTTTTCATTCTCTACATTTATCCACTTGGAAAATAAAAAGAACCTGCTCGAAAGGAGTCTTCTCCTATAATGCTTGATGAGATTGGAGAATACAGAGCAAGGAATCTGAGACTCCTCTGTACAGAATCCCTCCAGGCTCCCCTCATGGCCTCTCTTGTAGACGCTCCTCTTCAGCTCACCCCACAGGTTTTTCAATCAGGTTTAGGTCAGGGGACTGGGATCTCCATGTCATAAGCTTGATTCTGTGCTCATTTTTGTTTTGGATCATTGTCCTGCTGATCCATTCTCAACCCTGTTAAAGCTTCTTGGTAGATTCAGCCAGATTTTCATTTAATCTCACGGTCATGCATCCAAACAAGGTTTCCATGGCATTTCCTTTGGAAATGAAAAAAAAAAAGCTTCACATCACCACAGGTCCTCCACCATACATAACAGTTGGGTTAGGCTCTCTTCTGACTAGCCATCTCTCTTTTTACTCTCTTTTTTCTTTTTAACAGAAGCTCTATTTTTGCCAGTCAAAGTTCCAGTAACATCTAGCAAACTCCAGATGTTTATGTTTGTGGTTAGATGAAAGAACGCCTGGCACGCCTTCCAAAAAAGTTTGTTGGTCTGGAGGTAGTGTCTAATTGTAGATTTAGCGCCTCGGTGACCCAAGACATGCTGCCATCTCCTGCAACTCTCCAACCGAGACCCTTTACTCATCATCCTCATTGTATGTGGTGGCAAAATCCACCTGTGTTCTCTTCCAGACAGCTTCACTACACCTCCGCTTGGTTTAAATGTTTTAATTATTGCCCTAACAGTGAATATGGGCATTTTCATTGATAGCGGTTAACACACTTTCATTTGTACATTCCCTAATCATTTCCATATTGATGAATGAATCTGGCCTCTGCATCCCCTTATATTTTATATTGAAACAGGAAGCCAAAAAAGTAAAATATAAATGGGAGCATGCTATATGTTCATAAGAACTGAGTTTTTTCATTAATGATATATTTTGATAAGAATTTACTTCAATTCAAGGTTAGAGGTCTCTTATATCTCTAGTATGGGATTAAGATAATTAATCAGAAAGACTTTTTTTCCCCCACAATAAAGCTTTTTTTGTTGTTGTTTTTTCATTTTTTTAAACCCATATTTCCCAAGGATGCCAATAATTCTGGAACAGACTATACAAACAGAGGGTTTTTGCGAAGCCAACATTTAACAAGTGTTCCACACACATGTTCCAAACCAGTGCTGGCTTGGACAGAGTCATGAATAAGTGACCTTTTTTGCCCAGTTCTCACGCTGAAACCACTTCTTAACACTTCCAAAAAAAAAAAAAAAACACACAAGAGGATGTGGAAAATATGAGCACTCTTTCCTATAAGGTAACTTCAGAATGAAGGGAAAATTATTTCAGTGCAATAACACTCTTTATAAGCACAGGACATTGTTATTCTGAATTTCTGCCATGTAAACTGCCATGTAAAGCAAACAAGGAATACAACTTTGATTTGAGATTTAAGGATTTTACACAGACAAGCTAAAAAAAGCAGAGCCAGGCTTCTACCAGCAAACAAAAGGTTTTTTTTTTTTTTTTTTTTAAAAATATGAATTTCAAAACTACAGTACATGGTTCAAGATGCTAGTGAAGCTGCTTTACAATATCACACTCTACTTTATAAATGTCAAGCAGGTCTTATGTGGTCTGAAAAGCCGTCTGGCTCATTATCACCTCTCAGCAACCATAAGCCTTTCTTGCACTCTTTTCACATGAATATTTATACTGAACAATTCAGGTGGAAACTCAGGTAACCCCGATAAACAACGGTTTCACACACTGAAATGTGAAGTTGATAAAATCTTGGCAAGGACTTGAAAATGAAACCCTTTAAAGCTACTCATGAACTCTTTTGCAGCTTTTTTGCTATTTATGATAGCAGCGTTGGGAAGACATCTTCTTCTGTGTACTACTGTGCATGTTTATATTTAAGCAGCTTTATATTTATATTTATATTTAACCAGGAAGTGCTGCTTTTTTAAAAAAAAAAAGAAAAAAAAAAAAAAAAAAAAGAAAAGTGTATTGGATAATTAAGATTTGGGACAGGATGTTTATCTTTTGAATGGCATTAACATTTTAACATGGTGGATTACACCGCATGAGCACATGCACTGCGGGTTTCAGACGCCTCTGCACTTGAGAGGGACTAATAAGCACGCTTGTGTTTTAGTGATGTGTACTGTGGAGTGTGCAGTATAAAACACGCAGCTCTCCATTAACGCCCTACTGCTCTGGTTTTGCTCTCATGTAAATGAAAACAGTTTCTATAGATGAGCAAATATTAACCAGCCCTAAATCCAAACTCAGGTGCTGTTTCTCCCTAGCCACAGGTGTTTTTTTTCCCATGGAGCTTTGCTGAAATGGTTACTGTTTCTGCCAGAACACTGGGCAACAAACCTGCTAGCTACATTACGGCTAAAAAGAGTACAGGGAATGAAATCAGAAAATTAAATTATAAAAATTAAATTATCATGCAGGACATACCTCATTAACCCTTAACTAAAGGGTTTTTTTTAAAAAAAAAACCCTTAAAAACTTAATAGAGCAGAATAAACAAAAAAGTATTTGTATTAAAGCTAGCAACCTTGATCTCAAGGCTGATTTCCTCTAAACAGATCCACACAGAGGCCTTTTTTTAGTCCTCACAGCTAGATGCTTGGACTCAATGCTGTCTCTTGCTTTGGATAAAAGCGTTAGTCAAATGAACAAATGTAAATGTGCAGTGTGAAGTGTTTGTCATATCGATTCGAACTCCTCTGAGTCTCTGCGACTGTGTTACATGCAGACAACTGTCTCATTTTAGTTCTTCCCACTTCATCTGTCCACTTCATTTCCTGCTGAGGTAGCCACATCAAAGCGCCTGCTTGCCTGTAAAAAACGTTTGGAGAACGTTCACTGACCGTTCCCAGCTGCAGTGACCAAACAGCCTTCGAGACATCCCCTATAAACACTAAATACTGTGCAGCGTCAGAGCATTCATCCTAGCTACTTAACCAAAGGGAAATAAAGTCGGGTAACATGTTTTGTGAGAACACAGCAGGCAATAATACGCTCGACAATTTGTCTTTAGTGATGGGACACAAAGTGTTTTGACATTTGAAGAAGCTTTTCCAGCGGCATATACGGAAAAGTCAATGAGGCAGCTCGAGCAGAGCTGGAGCAGCAGGAGCGCAGATGAAAAATCTGCATAACGAGAGACATTTAAAGGGAAAGCGCAGCCCCGCCTCCGTCCCATATCAGCCAATTATCATGCATAATGCAAGCTCGTCTTGTTTCTAGCTCAGCAGGACAATCAGAGGCTCATGCATTATTCCATGCTCCCCTGGGACCACAACTAATTTCTCCAGCCGATAAGGAATCGGATATGACGCTCTGGTTATGTCAAACAATATCAGTCATGGCTCAGGTCAGCAGTTCCAGTCAAGATGTGGAATAAATCATTTTCCATCAGGCACAGAAAGCATGCTGGATTTCAGTGGTGATCATGTTGCTGGAACACATTTTCAGAGTGCATTTAAACACATGAACTCATTAACTCATCTAATTTACACAAATGCGTTTGGACTTCTAGAAATTTGCTCTCTTCAATAAAAAAGTATTACATTTCCTGACCACATGCCAGAAGGGCTAACTTCTGACAGCAGTATTATGATAGTAGTGTCTGGATCTATATCAAAATATTCTTTAACCCAAACCTCACGTACTTGCATGAAATTGGAAAGAATAAAGGACACGTCAGGATCACATTCTGGGACACTCCCTTTACAGTGCTTCTTGGAACTCAATTACTGCACAACCTTCCTTTAATGTTTCTGAAGAGGTTATGTTTCCCTCGAGACCCCTTCCTCATCCGAAAGATCCATTAACTGCCGTGTGTGTGTGTGTTTCATAAACGGCCCTGGTGGCTGAGCGTGCGCCTGGTTAAAGAGTCACAGACCTGTTAGCGCTGTTTTCTCAACACGGCTCATGTCAGAGGAGCATGAACTGAATTCAGTGCGCGAAGTCTTGCTTAACAATATTATAAAAGAGGCTTGCCAGAATCTGCTGAAAAAGCAGCGTTTAGTGTTTGAGTGCATTATTTTTTAATTACTGAATTGAGTTTGACTGGCTTCAGGTTTGCTTTCTAAAAAAAAAAAAAAGAAAAATACAAAAACTTTGCTGTGCATTATCACCACTTTCTGGTGTGTCATTTGCTGAATATTAGATGAGGTGAAATTTTAATTGAGGATTTTTTTTTTTTTTTAAATAATCGAGTAGTTGATTATAACAGAGTATTTGTGACAGCCCTAATAATAACCTCCACTCTTCGGGGAATGCTTCTTGGAGCGTGGCTGTGGGGATTTGTCCTTTCAGCCACGAGAACATTAGCGAGGTCAGGCACTGATGTTGGGTGAAGAGGCCTGGGCCCTTTAGTTCCAGTGAAGGGAAGCTGTAACGCTACAGCATGCAAAGACGTTATAGACAAATGTGCTTCCAAATTTGTGGTATCAGTTTGGGGAAGAATGTGAGTGTTGTGATGGTGAGGTGTCCACAAACTTCGGGCCATATAGTGTAAATAGATCAACAACTCCCAGGATGTTTTGAGAGAATCTTCACTTTGAGTGCAGCTTCCTCCCTCTTGACACATTTATCAAAATATCATCTGTTGGTTTTTAGGGAGAGCCTGCATTAGGGCCCTGCCTTATGCCAACATTTACTCTGTGTGTGTGTGTGTGTGTGTGTGTGTTTTCACCACACATGCATATTCAAAGTAAACATTACTGATGCTAGAGTTTATATGAGCATACTGGCATTACTTTCAATGGGCTTCATTTATCAGACTGGATACAAATAAATTTATACATGAATATACAACAAACGTGTTTGCGTAATTTTACATATAAGGAGACTTTATATTAATCTACAGTGATAGGCTTTAAATCATATAACAGGCATGAGTTAGTGTAAACGTTTTATCAGATTATGTTATCAAGCTTAGAAAAATGTTTAGTTGTTGTGAATTTGTTTACTTCAATTGAGCACATAAATTTAATAAAACTTCTGTGACAATCAATTGTTCCATATTAATGACTTGAAAGAAAGCAATCCGAAAATCCAAAAATTAATATTAGGACAAAAGAAATGGCGCCTTATGAAAGGAGTCAGAGTTAGCGTGGGTCTGTAGTAGCCGACACGCTGCAATGGCTGAGCTGCATTACTGGAAGATTTTCAGCTCTCTGTGAGCTTTGCCTTTTATGGAGTTTTGAGGGTGTCGCTAAATGTAAACCAGCTGTGCCGTAAACATGCTTAGTATTTTACAAGGGAGGCATTTATCAACAAACACACATGAGTAAGAAGAAAATTTGTAATACCAAAGCTTTTGTAAAAGTGAGAATTTTTACTTCTGTTTGCTCTACATTTCCATGTACACACAACTTGAGGCCCAATATTGGTCAGCAGCCACAACAAGCATGGGCTGAAAGAAAAACGTGAATAGAAGACAAGACTTTTCAACCGTATGAAGTAAAACTGTTGTGTCATTTTCAATAAGGTCAGAATTTCAGCACAGCGTTGTCGGTAATGATGTTTAGCAGAGGCTCATAAACAGAGATGTAGCCTTTAAGATTTTTGGATGTGCAGCTGCCAATCATGCCGCCTCATAAGCATTAGTATTCTCAGCACGTCAAACTCGATCTATCGTTCTAACTGATCTGGACGTGACCATTTATCAGCATGAGAATCAGCTGTTACAGGAACATATGGACTAATTAGTGAGACAGGAATTAAATAAAGCATATGTAGTGATTCTGGGTGTGATGTAAGGTTGCCTGTGGTCTGTTCTGGGTGAATATAGCTGTGCGCAGCATCTCTGTGGTGTCGCTGAAAGTGCTGAGGTGGTACAAACTGCGCCGAGCCCCTGGGGGCCGCTGAGAGTGAGATAGAATCAGTCTGGCACTGCTAAGCCAGAGAGCAGCACTTTTACCCTGCCACCCACTCGATCTCAGTATTTCAGTAAGAGCAGGCGAGAGAAAGAGAGAGAGAGAGAAAGAGGAGTGAAGTGTAGTGAAATGGATGGTACCACTCTAAAATCACATACAGTGCTTTCACCCATAAAGGCTGAGAGAAGATTCTCCTTTGTGGTTTGGATAGAGCCACGCAGACATGCTGATCAATGTCCTGGCTGAGATGAGAAAGAGATGAGGAAGAGAGGAAAAAAAAAAAAAGCAGGCACTTATCTTCCACTGCCCACAAACACTTAGCACAGCTGCAGTTCCAGCCCCGGCATACTTAAGTGCGTTGCTCTGATGGAGGGAGGGGAAGAAAAGTCGAAAAAGAAAAACAAAGAAACTCCCACGCATAACCATATATGACTAACATATAAATGATGACTTTCTACATCCAGGAAAAAGAACCGTTGCTTTAAGAGCACCCATCTGCTCACTAAAACCATTAATGATCCTCTAAACCACAGCGCCATAACAAAAATGAATCTTAAATACAACGAGCATGAAACAATGCAGTTAGCTCATTGCTTATAAAAGTGGATTCTGTAATATCTGAAATAATGTGCCCTAAAAACGCTTAAACATGAGCATCATTTTGCAGCCATATTAACCGTTACCAAGACAATAATCTGCTTATCAGATGTCTTGCAGGAGTGGCATTGACCTGGTACATTTCAGTTGTTATCTACATCTTCACTAGACCAAACACGAATACAATTCACTAGACGGCAAAGCCTAAGAATGTAAGGACGTAAGCTTCACTGAAGGAAGAAAGAATACTGGCGGTGAAATATGTGCATTTGCTCCTGGTTGTGGTTACTTTCACTTTGCACAGAATTTTATCTAGGTGAACGTATAAGGTGAAGGTGCAGGGTACAATGTGCTGTTGATCATTTATGCTGTTGGAGTCTCGTCCACCGGCATAGACGCTAGAGCTCCTGTGGTAAAATTCTGTTTTGTTTTTTTTTGTTTTGTTTTGTTTTTTCTCCGCCTGCTAGGATTTTCTTTTTGGCACTGAAAGTAATTCTGCAGGATGGTTTTGTGAACATAGCACTTTGGTTTTTCCACTAGGTTTTACTACGATTCCAGATTGACCAAATATTTCACTACAGCATGATGAAAACTTTTCAGTGCGATCTCTTATCCTTTTGTCTGTAGTGCAGGCAAATAGGATGCAAACTTAACTGGGCAGAACCTGGCTCATTTCCATCACTCGGATGGATACGAATGCTTTTACAAACTCAAGCGGAGAGAGAGAATTTGATGATGTGCGCATACATTTATCATGAGAAACACCAATTTCTTTAGCCCAATTTCTTAAGCCTTAAGGCTAAAAAAGAGAGAGTGCAAGAGTGAGTGCGTGTGAGAGAGAGACAGAGAGGATTCCACATTTTTGAAAGTGAATTGTCGTGTGTTGAAAAGAACACCCCTAGGCTATTTGATTTATTCGGTATGAAAAACAAAGCCACAGATCTCAAATGACATTTCACAATAAGGATGATTGATGAGTGAAGAGTGTTTAAAGAGTGAAACAATCTTGGTATGAGGATGTGTCAAATTAGTGTGAGAATTTTGATAAAATAAAATAAAATAAATAAATAAATAAAAATCTAAAATCTTATAGGGCTTTCTGCTGAATTGTATGACATGTTTAGTTATTCGAACTAGTTTTGCTGCAAACAATTTTAAGAAATGCATTCAAACGTGACCAACACACTCGGGTTTTCATAAATTCCCGGGATTAACCTCGCTTCCTTAGAACCACGCTTCATTCCTCCTGGGAATTCTGTCAAAGTGCATGCAATATTAATAATATAAAAAGGAGATTAGGCAATAGACTGTGATAGCAGCTGCCAGTTTTCATTTAGCAGCAGTTCAAAGGAAAGAAAAGCCAGTGCACAAATAAGCAGTAATCCTCCTTTAAATCCCAGTCTACCCATAAATGCCATCTGAATGCAATTTACTGCTAACTTCTCTTAACTTACTATTTACATTCTTCCTTAGTTTAATATGTTGTGCAGAGCTGCAGCAATTAGTCAACAATAATTGGGCATGAAAATTCATCGATGTGGATTTTAATAGTTAATGAGCTGCTTACATACACAACATCTTTCTGATGTCATTGTTTAATTTTGATTTCAATTAGTTATTGTAATTGGAACAAGGAATAACCATTAGATTAACTGATTTTCCAAAAGAATTATTGATATCTTATATAAAGTAGAATAATAGTTTGTTGCTGCCCTAATCTGGTTTTAGTTTGTATTATTATAAATTGTAGATTGCTTTAGTTTTATACAGCAGCTACCTCAGAAGACATCATCTGACACAGTAAAAGTATTTGCACATTATTAGATACATAAATTATACAGATCAAATTGGAAATCAATATTATACACTTCCAGCTTCATATGTTTGAAATCTGAAAACTTCTCAAGTATGTAAGGGGTTATGAAAAAAAAAAAAAAGATTTTGTCTGCTTCTGTTTTATCTGTGCAACATATTTTTTATGCAACATTTGGAGTAAATTGTGTATATTTCATTTATACACTTGAAATCAAAATCGTTTTTTTAGAGCTTTTTGTACGAGTCTCTTGGCATTGTGGACAGAAATAAGCCAGAATATATTTTAAAAATGACACAACTTTGTTTTGTAGATGATGTTGATGACTCAGTGTGTACTTGTCCAACATGCTCTCTAGAATGCATCTGTCCGACCTGCATTGTGCAGCTTCCCACACGTTAAATCCAATTCCAAACTATCCACTGAGTTGAAAACATGGCTGGAGTTTATACACGTGTGTCTGCACTCATTAAAGCACTCGTAAAACTTATTTAGCCGTTTCGGTGAGCCACAGCCAAGGTTTTTCAGGGCCAAGGTGTGCCGTATCTTAAACACTACTGGCTGTTGTCAACACCCTCCCGCCCTGACTTCCTGTTTTAAAAGGAAATACTCTGACAAAAAGTATGTGGACAGCTGACCATCACACCCATATGTGGTTCTTCCCCAAACAGTTGCCACAACATTCAAAGCACATAACTGTACAGAACGCCTTTGTATGCTGCAGCAAGATTTCGCTGTAACCAAGGGGTGCAAACCTGTTCCAGCATGCCGATGCCCCTGTGCACAAAGTGAGCTCCATGAAGACATGGCTTGCCAAGGTTGATATGGTGGAACTCGAGTGGCCTGCACAGAGCCCTGACCTCAACCCCACTGAACACCTTTGTGATGAACTGGAACACTGACTGCACCCCAGGCCTCCTGACCTGACATCACTGCCTGACCTCACTAATGCTCTTGTGACTGAATGAGCACAAATTCCCCACAGCTACGCTCCAAAATCTAGTGGAAATCCTTCCCAGAAGAGTGGAGGTTATTATAACAGCAAAGGGGGACTAAATCTGGATTAGGATGTTCAAAAAGTGCATACGGGTGTGATGGTCAGGTGTCCACAAACTTATAGTGTACTACTGCATTCAAACATCTGCAATCAAATCACAGGTACTTCCAGATTGTGTAATCCTATCAAATGGAAAAGAAATAAAATAGCAGTTCCCAATAAGGAAAGCTGAAATCAGTATATTGTGCTAGTAATAAAAGATAAGCCTAAAAGGCATTGGCCGCTGTACGACCTCTGTTCTGGATTGGAAGTGCTTAACTTTAATCCACATAAGGACAGATAAAAGCAGAAATCAAAGAGCGAATACTATCTCCAGTGTTCAGTGCCATTGTGGCTGCGTAACACAATGCACAGACAACATTAAAGCCAAACAGAGTCACTTTGTGCTACCCCACTGATACAGCAGGCTCAATTTTGCTCATTGCTGAATACAGTACAATGGATATGAAAGGACAGAACAGCCATCTAGCTGTAAGACACACAGTGGGGGGTCATTAGACGCACGACTGGGTCTGTTTTGCATGTGATAGTGGGAACAGAGGAAAAGATGTAAACAGTGGACGCGAGTCTTTGAGGCTTAGCATTTTCAAAAGCATTCAAGCTCTGATTGTACTGCAAATACACAGAGAGAGAGAGAGAGAGAGAGAGAGAGAGCTCCACGCATGCAGGCAGGTTTGAAGGCCAATGAGATGGAAGCTGAGCCAAAGCCAGGTGACACCCACATGCATCGCAGTTAGTGCCCCTGGCACACTCGGATTTGGAGGAAGTGGACGATTCAAACGGAAGGAAGGAGAAAGCAAGAGGATGGAAAGAGTCCAGCTGGACGACACTGTTCAAAAACCTGGGAACACTCACTGTGATAAAATCTGCAAGTACAGGCTTAGCCGTATAATACTATTTATTAAAGCCATGTTAGCCATCAAAAAAGGGTGAGTTGATGAAAAGCTGGTGATCTCATACTACTACTTCTCAGAATTTTTTTAATGATCAGATACAAGTACTTATGATCAGATGTGCTTCGTAATCAGAAACTACACTCCGTCATGTGGACGTTATTAATTTAACAGCGGTTTTGCTTTTAAATCCCTGTGCACATGCTTGTTCAAAGAGCACATGGCCTTGGTAACAAGATCTCTGTTATCGCATGTCCATAAACAACTGTGCTGGTTCACCTGAAGTGAAATCGGTCATTAACGTAATTGGTAGCCTTGCTCGCCGTCCCTGCCAATTCAACCGGAGCACCATTTACACCCAGAACACCCAGATTTATTCTTCTTCTCTAAAGAATAACACCTCGCTGGAACACTCTGTCTGTGTGCTATGGTAATATGGAGCCAGCTCTGAAAATGGAGCAAACACGAACAAACATATAATTAACCAGGGCAGGACATGCAAAACCTGCTGCAGAAATCCTAGCAGGGATCTGTGTTGAGGCAAATAATTACCGTTTTGTGACTCAACCCACTTTCTTATGCAGAGCACAGAAACTCTTTCCTACACACTCTGAAAGGCTGTGTGTGCAGAGCGCCACACGTTCTGCTGACTGGACTGCAATATTACTCTCCTGTCATTTTCTACTGCCCCCAACCTGATCATTTAAGAAATCATATAACAGCTTAATTGATTTCTGTACTGTTAGTTACAGCATAAAATAATCTAATATGAATCGATTCAAGATGTCAGTTACACACACAGCACTGGAACGATGGAAGATGTTTGCAACGATTTGCCCCGTTACACCATGTGACGTCTGTTGGGGGGTGGGGGGTGGGGGTGGGGGGTAAAGAATAAATAAATGAGTAAAGAAACAAATAACATCTAAATCTATGAAATACTGGCCGTGTTACAGTGTGCAGAGAGAGGATGAACCACAGTTAGACGGTTGCCAGGGAAACTGAAACACAGTAATAAAATATAAACTAAAAACAATGGTTACATAAATAATGCAATAAAATTACAATGGTTTTTGGAACATGTTATCACAGTGGATCAGAGTATCATCTGACTGTATGTGTGTGAGTCTGTGTGTGCGTTTTTATAGCTCAGACAACGGCATCTGAAGTTATGAATTGTGTCTTATCTAAGGCATAACCATATAGATATTAGGGGACTGGAATCTCAAGGAACTTCAGATTGTGATTCAGGTTTCCACAATGTGATAAGTCAATTCTTTATGCACCCTGATGATCTCACATTTTGGTTTCTATGCCCTACATTATTTTTATTCTTCCCTCTGCATGACCACTTGTTTCTTTCAATTAGGTCTGCCAGAACAAATGTTACTCTTCAAATACTTCTCAAAAGTTTCAAATATTTATGTATGCAAACTTTAAAAGTGTGTTAACGATGCCAAGGTCTACTTACAATTCAAGTCTATCAAAACAAGTGTTTTGTGTTGCTTTCTGTAAAAACTCGTACAAAAAGGTGCACAAATAAATCTACTCCATTCATTATTATTATGCATCCATTTTCTAATTAATTGTAAAAAATGTACACTATTAAGTCTACTTTTAATATAATTTGACAGACTCAATATTAGTGTTTCATTTTTTTATATCAGAAAGATTTGCTATTGTTCACTTTTTTTTTTTTCAAAGAAAATGATGCATTGTTCATCAAGTGAAAATTACAATGCAACTCAATCAAATATTTTTTTCTATTTTGAATAAATGAATGAATGAATGAATAAATGAATGAATGAATGAATGAATGGGGAAGTATTAGTGCTGCAAATGAACAAGTAGTAGTAGCAAGGGCATGAGGAAGTTAAAAGCTCCAATGTTCTCCTCAGTCCTGGAAACCCAATGAAATATGCTACAAAGTCATAACTAGCAAAATGTAACTAAAATGTATTCCAAGCTAGTTAAGTACAGTGGCGTTCTGTCCTTGCATCACACATTAAAGACAATTCAGTCAAGTGAATGTCTTCATTTTTGTTTGGTGCTGTATTTACGGCATTGTATTTGACATTGCATTTAACAGCACAATAACTACATGCTGTACCACGCATCAGTGTTTCCACATCCCACCATCTTTCAGACTGTCTATCATGCATGGAGGCTAAATAATACTTTTAGTAAACATGGTTCACGTCCTTTGATCAATGCGTATCGCCACAGGCTACCAGGGTCAAGTCATCCATAAAAACATGAACTGACTGGAGCACTAGCTTCAACCATGCGTATCAAATGAAATATTGTAAGTAGAGGGTTTGCACGCAGTGTTCCTGCCTCACAGCTCCAGGGTCATCAGTTCAATCCTGAGTTCAGGTCAGGTCAGGTGTGCGCAGTTGTGCATGCTCTCCCTGTGTCTCTGTGGGTTTGCTCTGGGTTCTCCAGCTTCCTCCTACCTCCTTAAAACATGCCAGAATGCTAAAATCGAAAAAACTCTAGGTCTGAATGAGTGTGTATGGTAGTGGACTGGCGTCCCATGCTATGTGTATTCCCAACTGATGTCAAGTGTTCTTAGGATAGGCTCCATGACCCTGACCTTCAATTATTGAAGATGGGTGGATGAATGGATGAAGGAAGGAAGGAAGGAAGGAAGAAAGGCAAATAGGTAGTGGCTTTATCACCTAGTGGTTTATCAACCCCTAAATAATAGCTGTGTAAATAAATTTGTGGATAAATAACTGTGTTGTGCAGACATGTTAGGTAAGACATACAAGTTCTATAGCATGAATAAGGGGAGTGTGAGACTGCTCTTTCATACACACACATAGACAAACACACACAGACACACACACACAGACACACACACACAGACACACACACACAGACACACACACACAGACACACAGACACACACACACACAGACACACACACACACAGACACACACACACACAGACACATACACTAACAACCCGCCGGATCATCCAGACAATCCTGACAACACACTCCACTCCATTTCTCAGACAGCGCACGCTGCAGGTTCTAGTAGACACTAACAAGCACTGCCATGTCTCCTACTGTGTGCATGTGTGTGTACGTGTGTATGTGTGTGTAGTCTGGAAGTGAAACTAGTTTGCCTGACAAACAATGTAACAGAAAAGTTACACTGAGAGACGACGGGAGCTCTTGTGCTTTGGGTGTGAATAAGACACCCAAAGAGCAAGAGTGTGTGTACAAGTGTGTGTGAGTGATGTGTGTGTTGCTTGTCTGTACATGTGTGGCACTCGATGATGTGCTCAAACACATTCCTAGCTTGCATTCGCACAATGTCGTGACACAGGATTAGGCCACATTAAGAGAAAGCATGCAAATCTGCATTAAGGCAGAATAGGCCTAAACAGCAAGTCAGTGCACAGAAAGAGAGAGCGAGAGAGAGAGAGAGAAGAAAAAAAACAGTAGGAGAGCTAAAAGGTAAAAGTAATTTGAAAAGACATTTGAATAGATGAGAAAACTACACAGTCAGGAATGGTAAGCCTGTGGAGCATTTAAATACCTGTCTATGGAGGCATATTAACCAAATAACATTTCCCTAATGCATAAGTGGAAAGAAAAAGCCTACATTTAGTCAGAAAATGCATATTCATATTCGTGTGCGTCCATGTAACTACAGCTGCACTACAGTTAAGTGTCCATCTTGCAATACTCAAACTCCCACGCTGACGCTAAAACATCAAATAAAACATCCCAAAATGCATTAATGCACAGTGTTTGGTAACGTGAATAACAGAGGCCACAAAACCTCCTACATCTACCACATCTGCATTGTATGTGCGTTTACCATAAACAAGAAGGACAGGTTTCCACGTACTAACAAACGAACGGAAAGACTGTTTACTCAAAACTCACTCAGAATGGAAATCTAAGGACCGTCAATTGGCCAGTCAATAAACTTTTATAAGAAAGGCATTTTTTTTGTACAAAGCTTTTTTGTTTAGGAATAGAGTTCATTGTGTTTGTAAATGAAGCTCTGAATCTGTAGAAATCATCATATGGTTTTACAGAGAAGAGTGCATGTGGGTCTAATCACAAATGAATGTAAAAAATTCTCGCACCAAAACAGATTTTTAAGAGCTAAAAATTCAGATAACGGATCATTTTGGCTGATATAATTATATGGTCAGATATTAATCGTACTCCAGTATTTTATTTATACATGGCTTATTAAACATGTCAAGTTCTCAAACAGCCAAAAATACAGAGGTTTTGGAAAGTATTCAGACTCCTTCAATTTTTGCACACTTTACTGTATTATAGAGTTAATTTTTAATGGATTCAATGTACTTTTTGGCCATTAATCTATACACAATAATCCATAACTACAAAGCAAAAATTTTTTTTAAAATGTTGGTAAATTTATTAAAAAATCAAAAACTGAAAGATCTAATTTAGATAGGATTCAGACCAGACCCTTAGTTACAGCAGTCCAAATAGAGCTCAGGTGCTTCCTGTTTGCTTTGGCTGTCTTGACTGTAGTTCGCCTGTGGCAAAGTCAACTGATGGCACATGATTTAGAAAGGCACACACCTGTGTGTATAAGGTCTCACAATTTACAGTGCATGGCAGACCACAAAACCAAGCCATGAAGACCAAGGAACTCTCCGTAGACCTCCACAATCAAGTTGTATAGAGATATAGAACTAGTTAAGGGTATAAGACCATTTCTAAAACTTTGAATATACCCAAGACCACAGTGGGTGCCATCATTGTGAAAAGGAAGGAGTTTGGCACCACCAAGACTCTTTCTAGAGCTGGCCGTCTCGCCACAATCAGTATACGGGCGAGAAGGGCTTTGGTCAGGGAGACCATGGCCACTCTAACAGAGCTTCAGAAGTCTTCCGCAGAGATGGGAGAACCTGCCAAAAAGACAACCATCTCAGGAATACTCCATCAATCAGGCCTTTATGGTAGAGAGGCTAGATGGAATACACTTGTGAGTGAAAGGTATATGGCACGTACTTAGACTCTGAGAACATAAGGGAAAAGATTCTCTGGCCTGATGAGACAAAAACTGAATGCTTTGGGCTGTACTCCAAGCTCTGGGGAAAACTAGATACTGGCCATCAACTAGCTAATACCATTTCTACAGTGAAGCATGGTGGTGGCAGCATCTTTGAGAAGCTATAATTCCTGCAAAGGTGCTTCGATGAAGTACTGAAAAAAAAAACTGAAAAAAGGGTCTGAATACTTATCTAGATGAGAGACTGCAGCTTTGGATTTTAATACATTTCCAAAAATCTCTAAAAATTTCTTTTTGCTTTGCCATTACAGATTATTGTGTCCAAAAAAAAAAAAAAAAAAAAAAAAACATTAATCCATTTTATCTATAATCTACAACTCAATAAAGTGTGCAAAAACTGAATTGATCTGGATACTTTCAGAAGCCGTTTGACTTTATTATCTTACTCTTAGGCTGCTTCATGAGTGCTGTGGGTCTGAAGAACAGTTTATCAAGTGAGGTGATCCTTTTATATACCCACTGCACTTTTACAGCCAAAAATCAGACAAAATCAGTTTTGGCATATGATCAAATAAATTTTCAATAAGGGTGGTAAATAAATAAAGTCATGAGAAATTGGGCTCGGTGCGTCTGAAGTAGTACACTGGTTTATTCACTGAGAATTTGCTGCATAATGTCAATGTGTTCTCTGAACACTTAACTTGTAACAATACTTATGATAGCTGTTAATGTCTGTACAACGAAGGTCTACGAAAATGTCTACAAATCACATTTGTAGTGTTTGAATATCTATCATGGTTTAACAATAAACATCTGAACAATTTCCTTTTCTTCATTTTGTGCAATTTTAATGTGAGAAATGTATATGCCATTCAATAAATATAAAAAAAGCTGGATAAAACTACATAAGAACAGCTTTTGTTAAGATAAGTCAGTTTCATCCTATTTAAGAAAAAGTTACCGTTCCTGCTCAGTTCTGCTTCAGTCAATGGTTTTTACTCTTGCATAAGAGCCATGATCTCTTACACGAGCTGCGTTCACGTCAAGTAGGAAACGAGGTGCGGCATTTTATCAGATTAATGATTTTATCAGATTAATAAATAAAATACAATCCTTTTTAAATAGAACAAAATATACTTGGGCAGTTGCCAATGTACCTGTGCTTCCTGTCCAAGTATCAGGTGTCATGACATGTAGTAGTCTGTGGTGCATGACTGCATCTCAACCTTAGCATAAATACACCATACAATCATTGGGGAATTCTCACCGTAATCAACCAATCATTAGTAAAATATAGCACTTGCGAGTAAAAAATATCTGTCTCAATGAGGATCAAAGCCCTTCTATCCAGATTTACTTCCATCTTACTTCCATCGTTAGGATGGGAAATATTACTTTACACATTACTGTTGTCAACATATTTTTTGTTTGTTCCTCTAAATTACGCTACCAGGGTTTGGGTTCTCTGCTCACTCATCCAAAGAAGACGCACGCGCACACACACCATTTTATGTTGGGGTAGCTGTTTTCCGAATCGCATGAGATTCCACTTTACTCCACATGGAGCTCAGAGATTTGTATTTTGTGTTCAAACATCCATCAAAAGCACAACAACAGACTGCCAGCTGTTGATTTACAAGTTGTAGCCCAGTCGATTCTTAATATTGTGTTTTTTCACTGTCAGGCACACCAGATACTACACATTCACAGCATATACGCTAAATAGGAGTGAATGAAAATGAAGTTAAAACAGAGTCAGACTTTTTTTTTTCCCCTGCTGGTCGGAGCTTGAGGCTGAGCAGATCCTCCAGAGGGGAGTCCGCAGGGAGTGAAAGAAAGAGAGGGCAGAAACCTGGTAGGGAGTGAAGGCTTCTCTCTCTCTATCCTCTCCTCTGCCTCCTGCGTTATGTGTGAAATGTAATGACTCGGCACACAGCACAGGGATGAGCATGCTCTATTTTAGCCTGGTGCGCTTAGCACCCGCTGCAGGGCCCTCTGAGAGCCTGACCCACATCAAACAGAATCTGAAGCGCCATGTGGCTATGCCGGCTAAAGTAATTACACCTCATTCTTCCCCAGCAGCCTCCCAGAGGAGCGTGAACACAGACCAGAGTTGTTAAGCACTATGAAAGCATTCGTGATTGCGTCATCCGGGTGTGAGGTGTGTGGAACAGTGTATGTGAGACTGCTCCTGTGTGTGTGTGTGTGTGTGTGTGTGTGTGTGTGTGTGTGTGTGTGTGTGTGTGTGTGTGATGGGACATTTTTACCTGAATGATTGTGCACCCCGGTGTGAAATAATACTGAGAGACAGCGTAATAGAAGAGAGACGGAACAGATTTGTTTTCCCTGCACATTCAAGAAGGAAATGACTAGATCCATCACAGTCACAATGAAAAACCTATTGCATCAATTTGCATTAAGTTCAGCATGGGAAAACTTTTGATTATCTGTTTGGTTAACCAGATTATATCACATTATAATATTATACGAACAGTGATAAAATTACTAAATTTACTGCGCCGTAATAACATGAGAAAAAAACAATGTATAGTAAATTAAAGACATTTTAAAATACGCCAAACAAAAACGTAAGGACTTTATGAACGCTATTCAGAAAACAAATGATTTTTGTTCATTTGGTTGTTTATGCTTTTGAACGAAGCTTGAAAAACAGCTTTTGAGAATTACAACTTAAATACTTGTGCAAGTTAGGATATAAAATAGCACAAAGTTGCTGTCGAAGGTACAAATTGTAGGCTGTATTCTTACACAGCATGCATAACCAATCAATGTACTTTTTTTTCTGCTTCAAGATAAAGAGGAAGTAACTTTTTCACAGGAAGGAGTTTAGACTTGATTATGTTTGAATGTTTATTACACTGGTATTTCATGACGAATAGCCTACTTTATTATGCAGTGTGTTAAATGTACTGTTCGATACCCAGACATATCGAATCGTGAGCATCGTCACGAACAATACATTACTATACACTGCATTGTTACACCCCTAGCAAGTACAATTGCTCTATTTATCACTCACAGCCTTGACTAGCATTCATAGCAGCGCTGCACTGAATGTTCGGCTGCTAGAGGGATTTACCCCAAAAAAAAACAAACAAAAAAAAAGCACATTCCATGATAGTCCGACTGAGAATTGATGCTCAACCGAATGTGTCTTAATGATTTCATTTTTCTCCTTTTCTGGTTATTGATGACTTGTTCAAACAGCCATAGCATAGAGGCAGAAAAAAATCTGCAGTATGTGAGAGCACAACATGGCAGTAAACAGGCCAAGGTAGAAGAGAATGCCCCTCTGGGTGTATAGAGTACAGCCTATACATCTGTTTGCTCTCATAAACCTGTAATCTGTGACAGATACTTTCAGTTTCGTTGAGTCATGTCTGTTCATGTCTAAACAAGTGCGATGACAGGAATAAGACAGTGTGTCACTTATTAAAAACAGTCACTCATCTAGACACTCACAGCTAAAGATTTCACAATTATGGGTTCAAGTTTGAAAGGTTGAGAACCTGTTCTTTTAAAGAAACACTATTTTTGAATTCAGCACACCCACACTTTCTTTCTGGCACCAAACAGCAGCGGTAACCGGTGATGGCTCAAACACACAGCCATGACAAACTTTGGCACCTTTGGTTTGTGGAAATACGAACATTTTTTTTTTGTTTAAGATTATCAAGCTGGCAGAAGGAAAACATTTACTGTAGCATGAGAGGTCTGCATCAGAGGACAGGCTTGTGCGATAACGTATACAATGCCATGGACTTATCATTCCCCCAACTATTGGTGATTTGCGATGGTAACACTTGGAGCTTTTGAGGGGTGTAGGCTGCAGTGATGCTGAGGATGGAAAAAAAAAGGGGGGGCATGGTCATATACAATGCGTGGATTAAAACTTAGTCAGTTTTTTGGGATTAGTTACCCATTAGCAAGGCCAGGAATGCTTGCAAAACTGATGTTTCACAATACATCTGTTTAGGCTGTTTCATGTACTGTAATGAAATACATGGAATACAGGGTCTGTTCAGATACTCTGTATATAAAGTGCTTCTAAATGTGCAATCCAGTCTTGGTTACACTAAATACGTCTACTCCTGAGCAGGTCCGAGCATACACACTTGCTGTCATGGCAACAAGCTTATGGGTCTAGTTTACAGATTTAAGCTTTAGTTTCCTCCATTAACTTATAATTCCGATTCACTGAGCAGCATAAATCTAAGCTAAATTTCAGAATTTATGCAGTAGTACACTTTGATTTGGTATTCGGTTTCATGTTGGTGCTTCATTTATTGCCCTACCCATTAAAATATAAACACAAGATAAACTGTATAGGACGCACAGTCTATTGTGTTTCACTCAATTGATTGCTCTATGAGAGATGACATGCATTCACTTCAGGACTATTAAAGATTTATGGAGGCATTTAGGTGATTAGCAATAACAGCCAGGAAGACCATGATTGGTTCTGAATACTAATAAGAAAAGCAGATTGGTGAAGAAAAGCAAATTCAGTGTGATGTGACTACACAACACAGAAAGACCAGTCGACTCTGACTCAAAGATTAACAAGAGGGCTGTCTGGGGCATAAGGAATGACTTGTAAGCTGAAGCAGTGAGTCAGACAAACTTCCTAAATGTGTAATTATACACTTCTGCCTTTTATCTCTTTTTCTACCATGTCACTTTGGCTGAAGATCCTCTCGAGGTGGCAGGCAGAAGAATCCAAGCAAAACGCAGCTGACGCAGCACTCCGTTCAGACTTTCCCCGGCTTCTCTGAGATGGTGCACTATAAATACCTAGCCTGAGGGGGGTGTCCTCTGATCGACACTGTGTGTGCTGTCCAAGTGCAGTCTTACACGTACACGAGCTCATATGCAGGGGGGACATCCAATCCTTCAACACAGAGGCCAGCGTGAAGCTGCATTTGGCTGTCCCGGCAGCCTGACACATTCCGACTGTAGCTCGAGTTACGGGCTATAGTGGGCTCTAATAGAAGTAGCAGCGATACCCGGCGGCAGGGTTACCAGCAACACACAGCTTTAAGAAGGTTCCCGGCTTCTTTTTAAAACTGTGCCATGCTTGCCTTTTATACATGACAACGAGGGTTAAGTTTACCGAGATGGCAAATTTTGTATGTTGAAATAATAATTCACTCTTCTCCTCAAAGTGTATGATGAAATAAGAAAAAAAAAAAGCAGAAACAGTGGTCAGAGATGAAACTAGCCAGAGGTTACCATGTCCCTGAGATTTTCTGCAGCTTCAGCGTCCATACGTTCTACCATGCCTCACTACACGGCCTAACAGGCTGCGATCAGAACCCTGCCAGCCCCATTGACTGACGCTTGCGGCCCTACAGCACGCGACAGCCATATTAATTACACTGAACACAGCTAGTCGCCCTACTGAGATAACAGTAAGCAACAGCAGTGAGAGCGAGACGAGTGTTCCTGAGAGGGAGGCGGGGATCACAGAGACAGATGTTACTATGAAGTCAGTGGCATATGTTGAACCAAAGTTGACTGCTCATGCATGGACACAGGAAAGAAGCAAATTTAGAGTGAGAATGAGAGAAATGTCTACTCTTTGCATACTCAAGAGTAAGACAGTAACTACGAGCAAACATTTGATGCCCACGGATGCCTTGTCTAAAGCATTCCTTTGAACTGAAATTTCTGTCATGTTCTGCCTCTATGTCTAATCTGTATTACACATCCATCTCTAGCATTAGCCTCTGCCACAAGAGTTCCTTCACTCTGTCTATGACCTATAATTAACTAATATTATGGTTTGATGGACTTATCTGCACCGAAAGAATGTCAGATTTTGGCAGAACTTTTAAAATTTTGGGAAAAAAAACAACAAGAACAGCAAATATAGACCCTGCTTTGAGTGGTCTCTGTAATATCATGTGCATGTGCACTGACTAGGATCACTGTGTCCTGTAAGCATCAGGACCAATCATGAGTTGTTTTTTTTTTTTTTTTTTTTTTTTTTTTTTTTTTTACTGACATAGTCCTTAACACATCTCTCTCTGCCGCTCTCTTAGGTCAGCTTTAATCATGAATCCTGGTCAGTTGGTGTCTAAGTGTGGACTCTACCACCTCCCTTATGAAAGACACCTGTGAAAAAGTACCAAACAATTCATCTCCTTCTCTCCACTGAGTACGGCAACAGATTGCAAGTCCAATATGCCAGTTCTGTTCTCAATTGGGACATATTCAAATATGTCTTCCAACTGAATTATGCATTCATATTCTTATTTTTCATAATCTAGATCACTGTAGAAACTCATTTGTTGGAGTATTCTGGTAGAACATGTATTAGTTTTTTTTTATTTTGCTTCCACTACAATCTCTCTAGATAAATAACAGCAAATCATATTCCTTGAAAAACCTGAAACGCTGGTTTGCACTCTGCTGAAATGATCCCACTGGCCTCTTCTTGGCCATGTACCTATTTGTGTCTGAAAGCAGATATAACTACAGAAAATTTTTGCTTAAAAAACTGCACTGTAGGGCTCCCGAGTGGTGCAACGGAAAAGCGTGCGCCCTATCATGCAGAGATCGCGAGCTTGAATCCCAGTGTTGCTACGGCCATCCGTGGCCGAGTCCAAGAGAGCACAATTGGCCCCTATCAATCACAGTGACACTAGCCAATCGTGGGCGTCTGTGAGCTCATGCATGCAGAAGAGGGCGGATAGTGCTTATCTCCGAGTGTGTCCCCTGACACTGCACGAGCAGCAGTTCGAAAAGTCGTGGCTGGCTGGCTTCATGTGCCTCCCTGGGTGGTAGCTGTTGTGTGATAGGGGAGAGCTGTCTGATTGAGAATTGGCCATTACTAAATTAAAAAAAAAAAAAAAAATGCACTGAGAGCTCTCACACATATACAAAACAAGCCCCTAGCTACTTTAACCAGCTTGCTATTTAACCAATATGCTGACAGTAATGTCTTGTTCTCTTTGTTATAAATTAACTTCCACTCATCTCTTCCGGTTTTGTACTCTGACTGTTTCTCTACATGCTGTATGTGTGGCTCTTGTGTGTTGGTATAACCAAGGTAAATGCAACTATTTACTGATCAATACACTTTATAAGCTGATGACACAGCTTAGCTAAGCTGTGAAGAGGTGAACATCGCTACATTTTTATTACACATTACACTTCCCTACAAAATGGTGGTGTGTTCAGACACCCTGCATTCCCTGTAACGATGCTATTTTGCATCAGCTAGTTAGAAAAGATGCTGCTGCAGCAGACACAAGACCTTATTAAACAATTACTGAGAGCCTCTTAACATCAGAGCAATAAGATCACTTCAGTTCTTGGCATCACTAAGCATTATACTGTATTTTGTTGCACTTGTACCTTCATTCGTTACTCATTCTTCTTCAGTAAGCACTTTATCCTGGTCAAGGTGGCGCTGTATCTGCAGCCTGTCCCAGAAACACCAAGTGTGAGGTGCAAATATAACTAGGACGGGATGCCAGGTCATCTCAGGGCACCATGCACACACCCATTCACATGCTCGATCACACCTAGGAGCAATTTAGTAGTCAATCCACCAGCTGGCATGTTTTTGGGAGATAAGCAGAAACCGGAGAACCCAGAGGAATCATGAGGAACATGTGAAACTGCACACAGTCAGCAGGTCAAGCTGAGAATCAAATCGGGGACCCTGAAGCTGTGAGGTGGCAAAGTTACTTACTGCATTTACACCAAGACAATAAACTGCATTCAATTCAATTATACGAAAGTAGCCTCGTCTCAGGAAATCTGGAATCTGTAGCTGCAATGCTAATCACTCATAGCTGGCAACAGCATCATGACGAATACTACAATGGCAGAACCTTGTGGTGAGTCACAGAGTACTCAAGTACAAGTCTGAGGTTGTTCTCCAGCGCAAAACTAGCCAGTTGGAAGGGTTTGTAATTAGGCTGTTTAAAGATAAACAGAAGGCAAATTCATTTATAGAGTTGTGCCTGTTCAAGCTGGTAGAGCTTCTTCGTCACTTCCACTGAGGAAAAAAAATGAAAACTAGTAAGGCATTGTAGAACAGGTTTACTGGCAAAGCTTAAGTGCTGAGGTATGAAGCAACCAAATATTATGCAAGCAGAGAAAGATGCATTTCAATCATGTAACTGTGATCAGCTCTGTCTTCTGTCTTTATTATTGTTTGGGGTGCCTGTGGTTTTATGTTTTAGTGGTTGGGGAACTGTGTGGTAGGTGGAGTAGAGCTGGGAATAGAAGATAGTGAAACAAGAGTCAGACTGAGGGAATAACAGTAAAGTATCAGAAACTAAAATTCTTTTTAAAAAAAATAAAGAAAAGAAAGAAGGAGGAAATAGAATTAGGCTTGCGTGACTTGGAACCAGAGGAGCCATTTTAAGCTAATGATTCATGCAATGTGTGTGAATTACGCACGGTTTTAAATGGTTTTAATAGTACTGCAAGTGGCATATTGCAGCATATTGTTTACTGTTAATGCAATACGAAATAATTGTCTCATAGGAATTAAAGGCATTTCTGACTTTCATTGCATTTTAGGAAAATTATAGAAAAACAGTGTTGTGGTTTTTAACTACCTATATTACTGAATCATGCATGAAATACCCAGGGACATATTAACAAGGGAAGCCGTGTCAGTTTTGATTTCGCATTGTCTTTACAGGACCTGCCATGCTGTACAAACAAAGCTTACATAAGCAAACAGGATGTACCCAAGTGAAGACGGTACCACCTAGTTCTGTATGTGTAAACTCCTGCAAAGAGTAGAACAATGCAATGTATTGTACAATGCAATGTATGGATACTTACCATACTTATCTTTTTGTTAACAGTGGTGTTAACAAAAAAGGATGAATCGGTTTTGAAAAAGTGTCAAGCGTACCATATTAGAAAAACACTACACGTCTTTTAGCACTGGTACTAACTGACCTGCTGATGACAGCGGAAGATTTCATTATCACCTTTCTATATAAATGTCAAGGGAACGTAATGCGTCATCTGAAGCAGATACAAGGTTCATAATGTAAGTGTTCATTGATACACTCGAATCACCCGGCCACTGGATTTTAATCTTCGATCTCGATCTTTGTGCTGTGAACAACTACTGAGTTATTTATTAGGAATGCGCTGGTAATGAATCATTCTGATATGAGAGCTCTGATACTGACATCTCCTTAGTAACCATGCCAATTCTCTGCAGCGAGCTTTGGTTATGAAACGTCAGAGGAATTAAGTCAACCTGCTCGAAGACAAAGCGTGCCTTGTGTTCACTAGCAGAACCTGTGCTGTGTCAGTCAACATAACATACATTCATTACATAGAATACATCAATGGATCAGTTTACATAAGATATAATAAATGTGATCCGATATCAATCCAGAGCTTTCAGGCCAGTCCTGTACCTGATCCTGATACACAGTTGCAGATTGGGACATCCCTATACTTTTTATGATTTGTAGTCTAACATTAATATTTATTGTTATGAGAATTGTGCATAAGTTGGTGTAACTGGCTCATAGAACTATTTTCATACCATGGAATTGTTTCTGTACCAATATCCTAGTATTTAATGGGTGTCAGTAAGTACAAATTTTAGTATTGTGACAACAATACCTACTATAAAAAAGGTACTGTTGAGATATATATATATATATATATATATACGTACAATCTCACACACACACTCAAAAGGAAATGCTGTATCGTAAACTATAACCATTTACAGCACATATTAACAATGTCAGTCTATTTTAACGATCCTGAGAGTTAGAAGACTGAGTAGGTAGGCGGTCAGCAAACCTGCAGTCAGCACTGATACAAGCTCTCGGGATTGAACCCATCCCAAGAGAGGAGACAAAGTGCCATGAGCAATATTGCACAATCCACCCGCTCTGAGCATTAGCCAGGCTGTACCCCAATGATATAGTTAGCACACAGTCAATCTACCACATTCATTCCACTCCCCTCTCTCCCTTTCTCTTTCTCTCTCTCTCTCTCTCTCTCTCTCTCTCTTTCTCTCTCTCTCCCACACACACTCCCTCTCTCTGCATTCCATAGACATGCTGTCACGGCTGTGCACCACAACATCCCCCACTTCAAATATATATCTCCACCCCTCCCTTCAGGGCTTTCCCTTTGCCCAGTAATCCACCGGTTACTTGCACAGCTGACTTTTCACGTCTTGCTCTGAAAATGGGCTGGTCTGTCACAGTGTGCTGAGAACCAGAAGGATAGAGGACTCGTCAATACTTGCCTAATACTTCCCATTCAGTGGAGAGGGGAAAGAAAAAAAAGGGAAAAAGGGAAAAAAAAAAAAAAAAAAGAAAAAACAGAGGCACTATGGCACAATCCTATATAGAGCAAAAAAACTGAGAGGTGAAAAATGAGTAACCCTGATAGTAGGAACGCCCACTGTACTTTCAGTGCTAACGTCAAACAGCCAGGCATTGTTTAAAAAAAAAATACAATTAAAAAATCAAGGAAGTTGATCCACAACATTCCAGCTCCACAGGTATGCACTCAGCATCATGCACTTCGAACAGGGTTCAGCACAGGGTCCACCACATCCTTCACCATGGAGCCTAATGGGAACATGAGCATTCTAGTGACGGTCAGAATGATATCAGCTTGCATGTTACACCCCAAGTGAGGGAGAATGTGAGAAGAAAAAAGAAGTAGCAGTATTTTTTTCTATATGGTTTAGTGATTTACATCTAGAACTTAAGCCGGGTTTACACTGTACGATTTTCCTCCTGAGATGTCGCATTGAGTGAGCTGAGATCGGCGATAGTCAAGAGAGTCCATAATGTGAAGGCAGCCGAATTTAGTGCCGCTGCAACCAGAAACAGACGATGATCACAAGTGTTTTTGTGAGCGCTGCTATGACACTTGTCTAAAAGCCACCAATAGGAGTATGGCAAAGGATTATGCGAAACTCAAGAGATAGCTACAAATGTTTATGTTTGAGCAAGCGATATGTTTATGTTAAAACACCGACTTGCTCATATGGGTGGCGATATGACAAAACATTTCTATGATACACGATATACTGGTTTACTAAGAAACTTCCAGCAAAACTTTAGTGTTGCGTTTCGAAAACCTGTGACAACCTGCGTTTCATGATATTTTATTAAATGTCCGGAAAAATAAATTAATGCTGAAAAGGAGGGAAAATAAATTCTGCAAAAATTTTTTACGTTTATGTAATTTTAAAGATTTAAAAATCTAAAGACTTAAAAATAGATTTTGAAAATTTAATATCAAACCTCTGCTTTCAATCACTTTGTAATTGTTAAAATATATATATATATATATATATATATATATATATATATATATATATATATATATATATATATATATATATATATATATATATAAGTGTATTGTCGCAAAATTTATCACAATATCAACATTGTATTAATTAAACATTAATCAGGGCTACACAGTATATTGAAATTATCGAAATATCGCAGATGTAAATACCACGATATGCATATCGCAAGGGCTTGCGAAAACTGAATGATTTTAATACTTCAAAAAGTTATGAAAAGTCAAAGTTTTTAAGTGACAGATAGCAGAGAATGCTTTCTTTTCCTCAAAAGAACATAAAACATGTATGCTGTTTACGCCATTTTCAGTTTTTAAATACATACATATATGAATATAACTTAAATTGATTTTACACACTTAGAGCATTATCGTACCGCATATCGCATTATATAACAAGTTATCGCATATCGCATTTTTTTCAATATCGTGCAGCGGTAACATTAATATAAATTTAATATGCTTATTACCGCGAGCTCACTTTGAGGAATGGGCTTTCCATGTTGTTCGCTTTTACCCAGCCATGAACAGCTCGAAATTCCTCTTCTTCACCTATTAAAATGTCTTTTCTCCAGGTAGAACTTGGTTTCTACTGTACCGAGGGCTTGTTTCTGTATATACAACCCCGTTTTCTGCCCAAGTCCTGATTTAAGCATAATGCAGTCATTTTCTTTAGTCACAGGTCTACCGTTAGAGGATCTTCGTCGTATAATCTGATACAGAGAACACATCATATAATCTGATCCGGAGAACACTGCCCTGTCTTTTACAGAATTCTCCTAATATTTTATTGGGATCATCTTCTGCGATGTGACAAGTAACAATCTTAAGAGACAGCTGAAATCGCTGTGTAAAACCGGCTTTAGTTTCCAAGTGCTAAACTTACGCAGGCATTAACAACCTGTTTGAGACGATCATCCTGATTCATTCTACAGGCGCTTCTGTCGTGTGACCCTCTCCCTGACAACAGGCAGCAATATTTGTAGTAAAGCGTCCATTGATTGATCTCTGGCGCTGCTGCTGCAGATTTCGAGAGGAGGATCTAATGACATGCTATCTCTGGTACTTTCTCACCAGCACTGCAGGACGCCTGGGCTAACTGCTAAAGCGAAAAGTGCTAGATACTGCTCTGTAGATCCTCACTGACCTCTGATGAAATTCAAATAGTTTTATACAAATACGAGCATTAATAACTTACTGCTGTCAATGTGATTCATACTTCTAATAATCTTGAAGTGCAATGCAAATCTACACGTCTCAGATATATTCGTAGATCCCAAGTTATAAATATACATGATTCTATCCTTTAAAAAAACAAATCTGAAGCGTCACTGGTGCAAATACGCAAGCATATAACTGAAATCACTATAGTAAGAAAAAAAATTAGCTTGCAGGATTTATGGCCCATCTCATTATCCTAAAAAAAGATACTGAAATAAACGTAAAGTCGGTTTTTATAAACAGCTACTGGTCAGCTATTAGCTGAATGAACAGTGGACATGGTTGCTTTGCTTGTAAATAAAAACAGCAGACAGAAAGTCCTGACTCTCGTTGTTGGTAGCTGATGGTGGGTTGCAACCTGAACTGAAGCGAGTAGGGGAAAATCGATGCAGGCTGTTTGAGTGCACGGGGACTCCCTGCGCTCCACCTGATTAATAGCAACGATCTGAAAGGGCACAGGCCTAATAAACACTGGAAAAAAAAAAAAAAATCAACACATTGTGTTTCCTTTACTACAAAAAAAGATGCGTTGAGAGAGTGAGTCTTCAGACAGTCGGACATGTCATTCAGGCATTCTGCCAGGTCATTGTCTATCCTCCTTGGTGACAAAAACATGAGTGCCACCACTTCCATGAGCCTCCCAAAATAACTGGTACACAAAACTCATAAAAACAGGCACATCAGGTGATTGTGAAGCCCTTACAGCAATGGTCTGGTAAAAACCATCCAGTTTCTAGTGAGTAACAAAAGTTTTATTATACCTCCCATTAAAGCTGCAAAACATCCTGTAAAATGACAAATAAAGCTCTATACGAAACATGTTGAATTATTCCAGCACCTATATACTTACACCTCACCCTGACAGGGCTATATCGTTTATATTACATATTATCTATTGAATTATATTTTGAGGCTCATTTACATATATAATAAATAAAAATAATTTATCCATGGTACTGTTGAATAGTAAATAAAGCAGGAGAAATACAATCAATAGAAATGTCAAATGCGTATTTTAATACTGCTTTTTCTGCCTTTGAGCAAAACCAAAGCGTATCTTGTCCAAAATATCTTGTCTAAAACATCTTAAAATATCATGTAAAAAAGTGTCTTGCCCAAGGAATCTTAATGTATTTTCTCTAAATACGCTTGACCAAAGTACCTGAAAGTATCTTTTCCAAAGTGTCTTATCCGAGGTATCTTAGAGTATCATAGAGTATCTTAGCGTTCTTGTCCAAGGTAACCTAAAATATCTTGTCCAAAGTACTTTAAAGTATCTTGTGCAAAGTATTAAAGTGTTGTTCTTCTTCTTTTGGCTGCTCCCGTTAGTGGTCTCCACAGCGAATCATTGGTTTGCATATTTGATTAGGCAGTTTTTACGCTGGATGCCCTTGCGGATGCAACCCTCCCCAAGTTTATCCGGGCTTGGGACTGTCTTGTGCAACCCGAGTGGCTGGGGTGGGGCCCTGGCTGAGAATTGAACCCGGGCTGCCGCGGTAACGACTAGTCCTCCAGGGACCTCCAAAGTATCAAAGTGTCTTGTCCAAAGTGTCTTGTCCAAAGTGTCTTGTCCAAAGTGTCTTGTCCAAAGTGTCTTGTCCAAAGTGTCTTGTGTGTTTTTTTTTTTTAAATATCTTTCATCCCTGCCCAAGTGTGCTGTCATTATATTTAAACTCACAACAAAAAAGGGACTTTCTTTCTGTTTACTACCCCCCTTGCCTTGCTTGATGGACAGCCAGTAAATAGCTAAGAACCTTCTACTGTTCTGAAATATCCTGAATGTTCCAGGTGTTCAGAAGTTCAGCTCGGGGGGAAGAATCAGTTTTGACAAAGCATAAAGCTTACATGGTTTCAAGTTCTCTGAAGTGCTCAGTCAGAGACAGACCACTTAAATCTAATTAGCATTAGAACTGAGTAATGGCATGTATTGATTGTGAAATGCTCACTATTGACAAAAGCTCACAAAATACTCAACAAACACAAGACTGCATTTCCATAAAAATGTACAAGCCCATAGCATAGACTGTAACCAGAAATAAAGCAACAGACTTCCAAAGACTCTGTTTCGCTCGCCACATTAATATGCACATAAACACAATACAAGGAAATACAATTCCAAGAAGCATGAATTGCTTTTAACCACAAGCCAAGTTTTCATTTCAAACAAGTCATGTGTGGTCTGAATACGGACCGACAATACGTGTAATCCAATAATGGTAAATGGTAAACATACTGAAACAGGCCAATCATCTTTTATATTTTCCTCTTACTGCAGATCTTGCAAAAGCGACGGTGCAAGGTGCAACTGCAATATGCAGCAGCGGTAATGGCTTGGCAAATTTAAAAAGTCACCTGAACAAACAGTGGTAATGCAGTCCGCTGATGGCATGGCAACAACATGAAAGAGCTTCTAATATGAGGGAGGGAGAACAAGCACCTGAGATAAACCCCTAAACTGCACATTCACAAAATACCATTTAACAGCAGGCAAATTCATGATCTCGATTTGGTTTTCCATGCAATTTCATTCAAGAACGCCGCTGATTCTGCCTCATTTGCACTCAACCACTGCATTAAATAGAGTGCCACTATTCCTCCTTATTCGCTGTGACTAATGACCATAGACGGTGTAATACATAACCTCTGCCTACACCTGAAGTGCTGCGAATCACAGAGTCTGCAAAAGAAAAAGCGGAGAAACAACATGAACTGTGAGAGAATATTAAAATGTCCCAAACCCCTGCTGTAGTGAGCAGGAACAAATTTGCCCTAAACAAAACGCACACAGGGAGAACATGCAAAACTCCCCCCTGAGCTCAGGACTGAACCGAGGACCCTGAAGCTGCGAGGCAGCAATGATGTTTAATTCGGCTGGACCGAATATTAAATTCCCTATTACTAAACAAAAGAAATGTATAAACGAGACGTGTGTG
Source organism: Pangasianodon hypophthalmus (assembly GCF_027358585.1). Taxonomy (NCBI): domain Eukaryota; kingdom Metazoa; phylum Chordata; class Actinopteri; order Siluriformes; family Pangasiidae; genus Pangasianodon; species Pangasianodon hypophthalmus. The sequence goes on from NC_069713.1 coordinate 20,313,227, forward strand.
TGAAGGCTGAACACACAGCCTCGCTTCAAATTCACCAGTGACACGTAACGTACACAGCACGTTTATCAGGACCGATTTTCACAAACGGCTTATGAGATGTTCTCAGCAGAAAAGCAGAAACAGAGACTAATTATTTAACCATTTCTGGCTGTAACTAAACTATTTTCAATCAGGATTTTCCCTACTGCGGTGCAAATGTACAGTAAATCAGTAATCAAAATGCATATTAGCCATCATCCTCTAGGAACATGGACCTACCACGCTCTGCTACAGTAATGTAAGAATAAATATAAATATTCTTCCTTATAAAATTAGCATAAAAAATCTCACACATAAGAATTGTGATCTCAATTCTAAGCCGAATAATCGTGATCCCTATTTCGTCAAGACACAGCGAGTACTGAGGCGTGCTTCATTTGCATGACGTTAAGCTCATATGTAGACCAGAAGAAACTGTTAAAACTAAAGCTACTGTCCAACGCTAAAGCCAGCTTCCTCAGGAGTCATTTGCATGGAATCCTGTTCCCCCCAAATTAGCAGCTAGCATGCTAACAGGCAAAGCAGATTCCATTACATTCCCTGAAGTTAAGCTTCTCTGATCCGTTTATGCAAGTCATAGGCTGAGCGGGTTAGCCGCCTTTCTCTGGAGCAAATCTGAAACATGCAATAAGCTAATGCAAGAGTAATTTAATCAGAGCTTGTCGAGACCATGACTTCACTCTCTAATATTGCAGGTTGTGTTTTCAGACAATAGCTTCATGCAATGTTTCCAACACAAAGCTAATGTCACATTTGGCTCAAGGCATCAGGTGAATGAAGAACATTTTGACGTCTTGTAACGACACTAATGTATTTTAAAACATGTGGGTCAAGACTTGAAGACATTAGAGATTAAGACGATAAAATAAAAGCATAAAATTTATATCCACAACAATCTTATATCAGATATAAAGTGAACATACAGTATATATATACATATATATATATATATATATATATACATATATATATACATATATATATATATATATATATATATATATATATATATATATATATATATATAAAGCTCGTCCATTAGTTTAGCGAGCACAGATCCTGTAGCATCGCATAAAACCTTAAAGTTAGAAGTATTCTGACTTGTTGAGGAAATTTAGTTATAAATATATTGACATGACAATGGATGCAGGTGAGAAATGTATAAAACATATAACATTTAAAAGCTGTATTTGGTTTGATCTTAAGGAGGAATTGCCAGAAACGTATAATTCTACGGTATTTAAGCCCTGCTTAACTACCCCCAACCCTCAGAAAATAAACATCAAATAAAAACTGGACAAAAAGGGTTGGTCATAAAACATTCTCATGTATAAAGATAACATTTAGAGAACAATTAAATCATGGTTTTAAAATAAAACATCAATCAATGAGCGTTTTTTTATGTGGGCAGACGGCAGTGATAATCCAGGCCAAATTTATTTAGTCATGCGCTAATCAAGCTAATTGCTTTAATACCTAAAGGGTAATAACTACACTCTACAGTAGTCAAGTTCTTTTTGATATTATTCAACTAAATATAGACCTTTATTTATTATGCACAAGCTATTTTCCATTTTTCTCTCGAGCTCCGAAATGACACAAGTACCTTCCGCTTACAAACTGAGCCTTTCCTCTTATATTTGAAAAACACTATTGCATGTCAGGCTGAACAAGCAAACAACTTTTTTTTCACTTTTACTCATGAGCGCATTAAATGCACACTCGTGCACACAAACACATATCTTGGTGGCAAACATATTTACGAAAAGAAAAAAAAAAAAAAACTGGTGAGAAACCATCGACACTAAAACCGTCTCTGATGCTCTTTGTGTTATTAGCAGCATGTGCTCAGCTTGCCCGTGTACATACAGTACATACTTGTGTCACACTGCACCTCTCCCAGCGCCAGGCTGAACAGATGGACTCTCTAGCTCCTCTGCCTGAAACACTCCTACGCTGGTCATGCAGTGCCTCCAGGAAACTCCTCACTAATTCCATCTGAGGTCAGGAGTGTTTTCTGCTACTGCACTGGGGTGCTTGGGAGTGAGTTGGTCTGAGTGGGAGAAGACAAAAAAGAAGCACTCTGTGCCTGTTCTGCACGGTTTCGCAACACCAGTGCATTCAGCATGGTTTCCCATCACTACTGCATGTGGTTGATCTGAGAGATTGCTGGGGTTTTCTGCTTTAGTCATACACATGAGGGAGTGAGTGTATTCCGTGCATCAGTCTGAGTGAGTTGTTATATACTACTGGCGTTAAAGCAGAGTTGTAGCGTTGATGCCGAGGTATCTGTCTTCACCTTTCAGTCTGCTCTCCTTCCTCTCAGACACTATTCTCCTCTGCTCTTCTGACAGGGAGACTCTGTCACTCTTCTCATCAAAACAAGTGTCTGCGGTCTCAGCAGCTCAGCTTTCGCCACCCTCCACACCCAAACGTGCTGCGACGCGGCATGCTGAGAGACCGTTCTGTCACACACTGCACGGTAACTGACACACTTCACCAAATGCCTGCCCACCTGAACACACTGCAGGACTGCATGAGATACACGGTGATGGAGCTCTGCATTTTTGTAAACTGTCAGGAGGACTGTGAAACACATAATGACTCACGGCAGAGAAAGAAGGCAGCTTTCTCAAACACCTCCGGAATGATCAAAACTATAGTGTGTTTACCAAATTACATGCTGTTTAAAAAAAAAAAAAGTGTTTAAAGATATACATCCTCACAATGTTTTGATCATTTTCCCAGAATTATATACTTAGAATAAAATTAAAATAAAAAAAGGCAATACAAAATTTTTTACTTTGGTGTAAAATGAGAATATCTCCAAATATATATTTTTGTACGCCTTTTTTGTCAGGTATAGTATCATACTGGTGTCCATAACACTAAAGAAACACCTATTTTAATTTCAGACACGTTAAAGAATAAAGCTGATTTGGCTGTCAGGCTTCCAATAAGCCAGGTTTTGGATTTAAAAGGCAACTGAATAAACTCTTCAGGTGTGTTCAAGAGGAAGGAAAGTCCATCTCTGAGTAGTTTTGACAGGAAAAAAAAGGGAAAAAAGTGTGTGAGTGAGTGGGCATAGGTGTGACATACACACAAGCCGCCTGAATCCACAGTAAACAGTGGGTGGCTTGAAGCCTGGGGTTGAAGTATGCCGAGTTACTTAAAAGTTTCTAAAAATGACTCAGCAGGGAACACGCAGTGTCAGAGCCGCCGACTTCTCTCACTTAGCCTGGTGCCAATCTTCATAAGTCAAATGTCACATGTTGTCAGTCTACGGTTGCACTATGAAATCCACAGACAATGGCTTCCCGGTGTCTCTCAGCAGACCTCACAGTGAGAAAAAGCTCGACTTGCTGAGTCACTCGAGTTGAGCTACAGAGGAACTGGCAGTATAATCATACATGATTATTTGAGCTGGGATAATAGAATGAGAAAATGAACCCAGTCATACTCACAGCTTGCCTGACAAGACAAGTAATTAAGGTGTCTTTTATTGAGTAATTAAATTAATTAATTTGTCCAACTGTTCTTCTAATTTGATCATAAACATTTCCCAAGAGTCTCAACCCTATAATATTGTATTAAGCCAGCATGAGGTAGTGAAAACTACCAGCATTTCTGACATACATTCTGATGTAATGTCTAACACGGCTGGAGACTCTTGGATCTTGGTCCACTTCTCCATGCAGAACATTTTAAACTCCTTTATAGTCTTAGTTTTGTGCATGTGGACTACAGTTCAGACCACACATTTTTTTATTGTGAGGTTTGAACCTCACATTTCTGTGTTGATTGACTATATTTGGCTCATCACCTTGTTGAAAGCTCTACAGATGGCCAAGTCTGAACCTCCTGGTAGAGGCAATCAGGTATTGAGCTGAAATTTCCAGGTACTTAGAAGAATTCATGATGCCATCAATGATTATAAGAGTCCCTGAACCACCAGCTACAAAACAGCCCAAATGCATCCACCCTTATATTTTACACTGACTGCTTTTCCTTGTATCTCCCTTTGTCACCAAACATGCTGATGGTGCATATGAATAGTCTGATTTTGGTCTCATCTGACCAGAACACACAAGGCCAATTGTAGTTCTAACAAATTTCAAAGGAAGGACTTCTTTCTTGCAACACTTCCAAACAGCTTGCTGTTATGAAAGTGGCTTTTAACAGTTAGTTTTGAAACTTGAAAACCACAAGGATCAACTGTGAAATTTTAAAACGTTTCTGATCTTTGGGCTTGTTTTTTTTTTCTTTTTTTCTTCACCAGCCTCCTCACTGTTTGGGGGAAGTGTTCTTGTGGGTCCAATTCCTGGCAAATTTTCAATATTGTCAGACATGCGAAACTTTGTTATGACCCTTACTGTTCTTAACAGCATATGTATTTTTATATCCATTACCTGGTTTGTGCAGGTCAGTAGCCATCTGTCTCATTTGTGTTGAAAGTTCTTTGTGTTTGTTCCCTTGGAAATGGACGACAAAGGAGTTTCACATGTGCGCAACCTCATATTTACACCCCAGAGAAACAGGACATGGTGAAAGGCAACAAAAGAATTTCTTGGGATGGAGATAAAATCATATACATTTTCAATGTTTTCACTTCTCAAACATAATTTAATGCTTCTGGGTCACTATATACAGTACAGGCACTAACACATTCGCACTACAAGCAAACTTTTGTTTAGGGGTTGAAAGATTATTTTCTTGACAAAGTGTGTTCTTTCACATCTGTATTTTAACAAAGCTCAATAGACCCCAGTAGACATAAATCTCCATGCACAAGAGCTTTATCTAGCTTCATCTACTTCACATGAGCTCTAACAGCAAAAAAAAAAAAAAAAAAAAAAATCAGCCTTAAATGTTAAACTTTCAAAGTGTTATTCGTGTAAGCTGCAGAATTACTGGAGCTTTATCCAATAAGACTTTATGATTTTTTGTTTGCGAGCAGGCCTGAATGTAAGCATCAAAAGAAAGAAGGTCATTTGAGAGAAAAGTGAAAGTAAACTTGGGGGAGGCGATCCCACTCGGTATAGTGCAAAGACAAACATAAAACATCACCGAATTCAGACCTTTCGACTGCACTACTCAGAAAGCTAGCGAGATCCTAACAGCGTTTACTGACTATTCTATATACATTTTATTATGCAAGATGCTTAAATATCAGATCCTATCCATTATTATTCAATATTTGTTTGTATGTTAGAATGTACAGTTAAAAACCTTATCACTATGTCTAATTCCATGGGATTCTGTTGTTTCTAATAGATACATTACACTTTAAAAAAATATATTCTTTTGTTTATATATGGAAATGTGTTAGCAATATGCTTGCATAAATGTGTGTGCCCTTACATGTGCCTAAGGGCAGTACTCACCCCAATACAGACTAATACTAATAACACTAATAACATAATACTAATACTTATAACATCTTATGCTTCATCTTAGATCCCAACAAAGACGAATCCTTATCAACTATAACAGAAATAACCTGTAAAACCCAGATTAGTTAAACTTCAGGGGAGCACTGTTCATGGTTACCAAGCTGAGCATCATAAATGGCTTCCTACTGGCCATATAGTGCACTACATAGGGTGTAGGAGCCATCATGTTTTGTCCTGTGTAGTGCACATATGTAGGGAGCAGTAAGCCATTCAGTAAGCTTACTCTCGGAGCTGCTGTTACTATAGAAACAGCTGTAAATCAAGGTTTGCACCTCATGCACAGCAGTCAGAGCAAACTAAAAAAAAAAAATTCTGTTACTGAAACCAAAGACCACAAACCGTGTGATGACCAGTGTCATCTTGTCGAAAATGTCTCCCCCATTTATTTAGATGATGGGAAATAACTGCCCCGGAGGGTCACCATGATGTCCACTGAATGGACACATTTTACTAGAAGGACTGTTTAAGTTCAAAACTAGCAACCCATTTTCTTTTCAAAATGTGTCCATTTTATTACAGTAACTCCTTTTCCAGTAAATGTTTGCTCTTAAGGGCCAATCAAAACTTCAAAATAATACTGGCCTGGCTTCAGAGCTGTGCAGCAATGACCAGCCAAACCCCACCCGCCATCAGCCAATTAGCCGTGTTAACATGTCGCTTCTCTGCATTTCCAATATGTTCAGTCTGGTCACATTTTCACCTCAAGTCCCTGGATTAAATTAAATTCCTATGAAGCAAGTTCCCATGAAGCAAATGCAGTGGCATCCAAGAAACACACACATACACCACTGGGCACATCGACTGGAACGGAATGAGATGCAAATGGCTTTTAATACCTCTTTGCTTCAAATGAGCAAAAATTGCTAGGCAGAACTATGCAAACTATACACTCATAATTAGAAATTATATAACTATTGACTTGATTCAGTAATGAACCTAATTGTACAGGAAACTTAAAATTACCTCAATTATGCAGTCATTATCAATTTTGCAGAACAATGGTGCATTTAAAAGATGAATTAAAGAAACTGCAAGAAATAAAAAAAAACACGAAAGGTTCTGCTGTTCCACATCACGCCTTCCCACAGCCTAGTCCACTGAAACAAAATCTTAATCTGTTTGTGCTGAAGCTCAATAATACATCAAATCCATGGTGCCCTTTGAGAGCAGGCTGCCCTGCAGTAATATCCACTCTTCCACAGAGAGCAAACACATTGTAGCTGCGTGAATAGCAGGTGTAATGAATGCATTTCGGCTCTTACTCAGCCACACCTGAGGACTAAGCCTGTCCACTGGCCTGTCCACTGGCCTGTCCATCTGCTTTCCTTTTGCCTTCTTTCTCTCAGATTTTCTTTCTGAAACCATAAACGCCCCATTAGCAATAAGGAGCGAGTGTTTTCTTCAAAACAGAGCATGAAAAAAGCCTCAAGGAACACGGAATTACATAACAGGTAGGATCATTTAAAACTAAGGACACACCGCTGAACATTCCACTCCTATATTGCGCAGCTAGAAGGACAGAAGAAAAAGAAATCTCTTCTGAATGCTAAAGCAATCTCTTTGGCATCAGTTCTGAATTGTGAGCTTCTCTAAAACTGAAACCTTGGCAGAAAGGAGAAAACTGTATGCAAAATAAGAAGCAGGTGAATGACCTGGTCCATTTTGACTGTGTATAGCGGAAACTGATTTATAAACAGTAAGGTTAGGGTAAAGTCAGCTAGCAGACAGCACTAGACGCAGACTGTCCATGTTGTAAATACAGGGAGCAGGACAGGTAAACAAATGAGAGGCGTCTTCTGCAGCTGAATAAATACTCTAATATTTTACCAACAGTGACGCAGCATTTTCGAAAATGAATCTGCACTTTGCTCATTACCTCCACACGTTGTGCTCGAATCGAAGAAATAATGCCAGGCATAAAAGCATCTTCAGTACAAGCTGAAGTGCTATACTAAGTGTATGCTTTGGTTTATCTTTCTTGACAGAGGTGATCAATGGCAGATGTGCAGCACTAAATTATACAAGTGACTCTTACCCTAACAGTAATATTTCTATTACGGGGAAAAAAAAAAAAGCAAAATGGCATCCATTTCGTCCTATGCCTCACTGCAGGAGCTCATTACATTGAATCACCATCTAATGAGGTGAGAAAAGAAGCAGCATTTCTTTTCTTCCTCTTTTCCATCCCCACCCCTTCAAACCCCATGCACCCTGAGCAAAGCACTTTGTGCCACTGCACCCATTACTCTGATACCTTTTGCCATGATCTCATGAAATATTTATAATGCAAGGTCCTTCCAAAGGCACTCCGAGCCCTTTCGCTCGCATCCTCCGGCCAACGAGAGGAAATTGCTCTTCACAGCGGCGTCCTAACGAGACGCAGCCGAACGAATGAGCGCAAAAGACTTATCAGCTCTCGGAGGGCTTTCTTATGAGAGCAATCAATTCATATCAGAAGGGTGCACTTATACAGCAGTACATTTCCAAAGAACGGATCACAGCAGTATTCAAAGTGCTTGCCGGCAAGGAAGGCAGCATATTGGTATTTAACTCGGTGGAAGGAGAGTGCAAAGAGATCCTGGAGGAAATGGTCATCGTAAGGTGCAAAGACTCCGTCCTGAGCTGGTCAGTGTATAAAAATGGGGCCCAGAAAAGAACAGGAATAATCGCACAACCCGATAGGCACAAGGACCGTAAATGGAGGAGCTGGACAAAAGTTAAAGATCTAGAAGACTACAGAATTATAACTCTGGGTTTGAGGGTCTAAAATTCTAAGTAGAATTAGGGGGAAAAGTATATACCTCTGACTTCTCACTAGTTATACGTCACTCATGAACAAGTCAGCTCTTTGAGTCGGCTCTTTTAGATGCACGTTGAGAGATGGCTCATATATATGACCTGAACTGTTTTGTTGTTTTTTTTTTCTTTATTGTTTCTAACACCAGTGCTGTTACTCTTAATCAAAATGTTTCCATGGAAACCTCTTTTGTAACATGTGAGCTGTTTATCAGTGTGAACGCTGAGTCGTGTGTTCGACTCTCGGCTGTGTGTATGAAACAGCAGGACAGGGAGGATCCGCCCGCACTCCGGCTTGCTGAAAATTGCATGTAGTCAAGTGTATCAGGGGAGGTGATCAGTTAGGAGGATAAACAGAAATAAATCTTAACGACTCACAGACACAGACGGCACAATAACGTTAACGCAGAGACACTGACACGTTTGTAGTGCCTTGCTGATTTTACAATCAGGCAAATGGATTTTTACGAAATGCAATGCAGTGCAAAGTAGTGCTGCTTTTGTTCATTAGAAGACAGAGTAAGATTGCATGAAACAATTAGAGGCATGGGTAAGAAAATAAACAACCAGCACTAGTCAAAATATTGCAAACTTTGTCTGGTTTAGAAAAAAAAGGAAATTAGCCGAGACTCGGTTCTTATTGGTGAGCTGAGCCAAATGATTTGACTCACTGAAAAGAAGAGGAATTCCCATCACCACTGAGTGAGGGAGTGAGTGAATGAGTGAGTGGGTGCATGAGCGAGTGAGTGCGTGAGCGAATGAGTCTGTGCGTGAGCGAATGAGGGAGTGCGTGAATGAGTGATTGCATGAATGAGTGTGTGAGTGAATGAATGGGTGAGTGAGTGCGTGATTGAATGAGTGAGTGCATGAGCGAATGAGTGAGTGCGTGAATGAGTGAGTGAGTGCGTGAGTGAATGTGTGCATGAATGAGTGAGTGAGAGCATGAATGAGTGTGTGAGTTAATGAATGGGTGAGTGAGTGCATGAGTGAGTGAATGAGTGAGTGTGTGAGTGAATGAATGTGTGTGTGAGTGCGTGAGTAAATAGTGAGTGCGTGAATGAGTGAATGAGAGTGAGGGAGTGAATGAGAGTGAGGGAGTGAGTGAGCAAATGAGTGAGTGTATGAGAGTGAAAGAGTGAGTAAATGAGTGAGTGAGTGAGTGAATGAGAGAGTGAATGAGAGTGAGTGAGTGAATGAGATTGAGTGAATGAGTGAGTGAGTGAGGGAATGAGGGAGTGAGTGAGTGAGTAAATGAGTGAGTGAGTGAATGAGAGTGAGTGAGTGAATGAGGGAGTGAATGAGAGTGAATAAATGAGTGAGTGAGCGAATGAATGAGTAAGTGAATGAGAGTGAGAGTGAGTAAATGAGTGAGTGAGTAAATGAGTGAGTGAATGAGAGTGAGTGAGTGAGTAAATGAGTGAGTGAGTAAATGAGTGAGTGAGTACCTGAGAAAGTGAGTGAATGAGTGAGTGAGTACATGAGAGAGTGAGTAAATGAGTGAGTGAGTGAATGAGAGTGAGTAAATGAGTGAGTGAATGAATGAGTGAGTAAATGAGTGAGTGAGTAAATAAGTGAGTGAATGAGTGAGTGAGTAAATGAGTGAGTGAATGAGAGTGAGTGAGTGAGTGAGTACATGAGTGAGTGAGTACATGAGTGAGTGAATGAGAGTGAATGAGTGAGTGAGCGAGTACATGAGAGAGTGAGTAAATGAGAGAGTGAGTAAATGAGTGAGTGAGTAAATGAGTGAGTGAATGAGTGAGTGAGTAAATGAGTGAGTAAATGAGTGAGTGAATGAGAGTGAATGAGTGAGTGAGTTAGTACATGAGTGAGTGAGTAAATGAGTGAGTGAGTAAATGAGTGAGTGAATGAGAGTGAATGAGAGTGAATGAGTGAGCGAGAGTGAGTAAATGAGTGAGTGAATGAGAGTGAATGAGTGAGTGAGTAAATGAGTGAGTGAATGAGAGTGAATGAGTGAGTGAGTAAATGAGTGAGTGAATGAGAGTGAATGAGTGAGAGAGTGAGTAAATGAGAGAGTGAGTAAATGAGTGAGTGAGTAAATGAGTGAGTGAATGAGAGTGAATGAGTGAGTGAGCGAGTACGAGAGAGTGAGTAAATGAGAGAGTGAATAAATGAGTGAGTGAACCCACGCCATAAACACAACGGCACAGAGTAAAGAATGATGACAGTCTGAAGACTGTAATTCTGTCATCATGGCACTGTCTCAGAGAAGAGAGAGGGACAGAAAGCGAGGGCTTTCCAGGGCCACAGCCTGTCAAACTGCAGCATAACCAACCTGAACTAGAAAACCAGACGTACCGAGTGTGTATTAGTGCTCTAATTCACCTAACTGTGAACTACAGCTCCGCATTATCACAGCACAACACAGCTATTGAGCAACACCTGGCACTACTGCCTTCACACTTCACCGCGCGCTTTGCTAAACTACGCTAATAACGCCGTATAACGCAAAATAAACACAAGTACGACCACAGAGATATTCAACTCCTCCACCAGCCACGTCGTGACAATATGACGCTACTGACAGTATGACACAAGTACAAAAACATACAGTACATGCTGTCAAATTGAGCGAATGTGACGTGCTGCTAACTCGCTAATAACTACCTTTACTTCCTACTTTCACCACTCCAGCCGGCTAACACCCTTTTTTTCCCTCCTAAGAAGGCAACTGGTCCTTTTCCCAGCCCAGTAACAACAACGACTTCCCCCTGAACGCTGCACAGTGCAGATATTTTTACAATACCCATAGTTTGTTTTTATTTTTGTGCACAGAAAAGCACAACACCACCCCCCCTTCCCCTGTGCCACTGTAGCATGGCGCGCTTCATACTCACATTTAATAACTCTATCCGTCGTAGACAACTTCGGATCATCATTCGGTTTGTTTTCAGACATTTCCAGTCAAATTTGTATGCTCGCCTTTCTCTCTCTCTCTCTCTCTCTCTCTCTCTCTCACTCTGTTTTCTTAACGATCCGTTGCTGTAGTCCTCGCTCAACAACTCTTCCCCAAAACGGGAGACTGCAGTGATATCTCTCGCTCCTATCACTCGCCAGAAATACTTGCAACAGGGTAACAAATTTCAGCGCCGTTACTGTAGCTCCGTCTGATTTACAGCGCTACTGTAGCGAGCTTCACTCTCACACCACCAACAACAACCCCGCCTCCTCCTCCATCTCCTCCATTTCCTCCGCCCCCTCCCCTCACAACTCGTGCAACCGAACCTGCCTTCACAACTAACACGCCCACTTATAGTCTACCGCTTCTTATTGGTCAAAAAACAGCCTCCCGCTCTACAGTGCTACCCATTGATTGGCTTTGTGACGTGTCAATCTCTTTCTCATGTACAATTTAGAGTTCAAGAGAGCGATGTGTCATTATTGTTCAGTTCTGCACGATTTCAGTATGTCGCTCATGTGTAGACGCCTATGGGTGAAAGTGATGGGACATTTTCTTATTTTTTTATTCTCATGCAAAAAAAACAAAACAAAAAAAAACATATACTAGATATTTCACCCTAAGGCTGACAATCCATCATTTTAATACTGCAGATGACTAATTTGTTGACTTGTGATACTAAGACTGGGTGAAACTTTTTTTTTTTTCCTTTGAATAAAAACAGAGCAGTGTTTTATTGTGTCCAGTAGATGCCAGTTGCAGGGGCAGCAGAAGGCATGCTGGGCCTCCAGTTCTGCACAGTTTTCATTCCCTTTCCCAAGGGCAGCTGGTATAAACAGAGCTAAACCCCTCTTTCAAAGATAAAACCATCAATACAAAGATTCATTTTGGAATCCACTGCAGAATATTTGCTGTGAACAAATGTCTTAAAGTGGATTGGTTTGAACTTCTGGTAAGAAAAATGCACGGGCTGCTATGAAGAAGTTAGGCTGGGGTTGATTACTTTCAAGTCAAGTGGTTTTTATTGCCACTCTTATATAACTTGGAACAAAATGTCACTTCCCCAGGACCATGGTGCAACACAATACAGTGGCACGCCACACAGGACTGCATAAAGTGCAGATACACGACAGTGTTAGATGAGTGCAAACAATACAATAAATACATAGGGCAGTGCAGGTCAACTAGACCGGACAACAGAACAGTGTCCCTTACTTTTTCTAGCCTAGAGAGTAGATTTATACAGCCTATCATTGACAGGCGTGTCAGTCATATTTAAAGGAAACACAACATGAACCCTGTATGGGTTCCCCCCCTTTACATCACCCCTGGCCATTTGCATAATTAGTTCAATAGGTTGCTGAAATCCCACGTTGCCTCTCTAAAGTGTAAAAATGTCACTGAGTAGGTAATTGTGCAAGTGACTGTGCAAGGCCCCTAGGTGAAAATGACCCACAGTAGGCACACACTAAAACTTTTTTCATGATATAGGCAGAGGGAGAGCACTTGCACAGCGAGCAGACATTTTGCTTACACCCCTGGGTACTGTACATAGAGATCTAGGTTGGGTTTTACCATCCAATGTTCTTAAAAGTTTTATAGTCTGCAGTCTGTTAACCCTCGACTTTACTGAGGCTGTGAAGCTGTCATAAAGATGTATGAGATAGAAATTACATGGTTCATAACAAAGACATGGAGAGTTCTCTCTGTCCCTCTGCTGATTGACTCGATATAAACGAGTGGGTGCAAACGCATTGAGAGGTCTGACCTTTAAACTCTTCAGTCTCTTACTCTAAATGTAATATGAACAGAAAGCCAGGGGTGTTGTAAAGACATAGGAAGATGGAATTTACTGTCCTTCCTTTTTGTGATGCTTGTACAACCAGTCAGATTTAAGAGTCTGATCCCCTCATTTTAACATTATACGGAATACCGATGTCATTATGGAAGCTCATAGCTTGTTTTACTGAGCTAAACGCCCCTGACGGTTAAGAGGAATGAAATTGTACAGTGGATATAAAAAGTCTATACCCCTATTAAAATGGCAGGTTTTTTTTGTGATGAAAAAAAAAGAAAAATAAAAAAGTTACAATAACCTTGTTGCATAAGTGTGTACACCCTTTTGTAAGTGGTCTGAAGGAGCTGCAGGAATATCCTACAAGTACTGATAACTACCTGCATGTGACAACAACCTCTCATATTCTTCACATGTGTGGGCTATGGGGTAGGGTGGCACAGACATGGGGTAGGCTGGGGCTTGGATGGTTTTCTCACAAAAAACATACAAGCCCCACTAAATCACCCCAAACCATGTGGCAAAATGTGTTAAATGGTGTTGGTCTGACGAGACCAATTCCAAAAGTTATGTTTGGTGCAAAAAAAAAAAAGCACATCAACGAAAAAACACCATACCCACAGTGAAGCATGGTGGTGGCAGCATCATGAATAGCTACAAATATCAGCTGATTTTAGTGCAAAACAATCAGTTGTCTGCTAGTAAGCTCAAGATAAAAAGGAAGTTTGCCTTTCAGTACGACAATGAACCAAAGCATACATCCAACTCAACAAAAGGAATGGAATAACCAAAAGATCAATATTTTTGAATGGCCTAGCATGAGCCCAGACCTGAATCCAAATAAAAATCTGTGGGGTGACCTGAAGCAAGTTGTGCATAGGAGATGCCCTCACAATTTGATGGATCTAGAATGTTTTTGCAGGAAAGAGTGGGAGAACATTGCCAAGATGTCTAGATGTGCAACAGTGATAGACCTTTACCCAAAAAGACTGAGTGGTGTAATAATATCAAAAGGTGCTTCAACAAAGTATTAGTTTAGGAGTGTGCACACTTATACAACTAGGTTATTGTAAGTTTTTTATTTTAAATTTCCCTATAAAAGTTTCTGATTGTGTTTCACTTTATTTATATACTTTCCAATTGCACATTAAAGGTGGGAAAAGATCTGAAATTATTTATCATAGTGTCATTCTTTTACTTCACAAAAACTGGCCATTTTAACAGGGGTGTGTAGACTTTTTATATCCTTTGTATATACCTTTGAAATAGATATTTGCCTATTTAATGAAAACTTTTATTGACACTAGAATAATTGACCATTTATAATGTAAGTATCTATCATTAGTAACAGGTACTTTTACACATCTCTGCATTTGCATTTTGGGTAATTTCAAAAGAACTTTGTCTTGTTATGTCCATTTGACAGGTAAAAAAGTACTGTTAATAAGACACATTTCTTCTGACTATGTTCTGTCTTCCCTTCTTATGCATGAGACAGAGATAAGAAATCCTTGGGATGTTTTATTAGGCCTGGGGAAAATCCGCAAACCCAGGGAGGACAAAAAAGATGGATCCTGTTTGCAGCCTTTCAGTTGAGCCCTGCTCAAACAGTACTCTGAAGTCACCACAGACCGAATTACTCACCTGACATTTTAGCAGGGATAAATATTTGCAAGTGAGCAGCAGGGCTGCATTATCACATGCTGCTTTTGGCACAGCGCGAGTCCTACTCTCTGTCAGATGTGCAGACAGATGCTTCACACACGGCGGCTGGAGACCTGGACGTTAGCCTGTCGAGCTTGTTGAAGTACAGCCACCCTGCAGACACAGGAGAACTTTGAAAACACTGATAATGACATCTCTATCACTATGCTGAAACTTCTTGTCCTTATGGGCCCTAATGTAATCCAGAGTGGCCTTGTTAAACACAGATTTGGTTGTCGTAAAGTTGTCAAGCAACAACATCCAGGCTTGTTGTAGACTTGGAATGTGTGTGTAAGTGAGACATGGATTCTGGTAGTATACACAATGTTTTCTCAATGTAGACTGGAGGTTAAATTGGGAATCAGGGAAACCCTACTGTTTTTATAGGGGCCAACAATGTGGGAACAATTACATTTCTGTGTTATTATATGGATTTCACCAATATGATGGAATTCTGATTAAAAGTTTTCAAAATCTGCTTCTATCTTAAGGATTTAAAGCATTGACTTTTGTTTTAAGTATTCCCTGCTGTGACATTAAAATCATATCAAAATATGTGACACATAATATAGTAAAGCCTTTAAATTAGGCTTTAAAATTGACATACACTATACTGCCAAAAGTTTTGGGACGTCTGCCTTTACATGTACATGAACTTTAATGACATCCCATTCTTAATCCGTAGGGTTTAATATAGAGTCGGCCCACCCTTTCCAGCTATAACAACTCTTCTGGGAAGGCTTTCCACAAGGTTTAGGAGTGTGTTTATGGGAATTTTTGACCATTCTTCTGGAAGCGCATTTGTGAGGTCAGGCACTGATGTTGGACGAGAAGGCCTGGCTCGCAGTCTCCACTCTAATTCATCCCAAAGGTGTTCTATCGGGTTGAGGTCAGGACTCTGTGCAGGCCAGTCAAGTTCCTCCGTACCAAACTCGCTCATTCACGTCTTTATGGAGCTTGCTTTGTGCACTGGTGCACAGTCATGTTGGAACAGGAAAGGGCCATCCCCAAACTGTTCCCACAAAGTTGGGAGCATGAAATTGTCGAAAATGTCTTGGTATGCTGAAGCATTAAGAGTTCCTTTCACTGGAACTAAAGCCCAACCCCTGAAAAACAACCCCATACCATAATCCCCCCTCCACCAAACTTTACACTTGGCACAATGCAGTCAGGCAAGTACCGTTCTCCTGGCAACAGCCAAACCCAGACTCGTCCATTTGCCAGACAGAGAAGCATGATTCGTCACTCCAGAGAACACGTCTCCACTGCTCTAGAGTCCAGTGGCGGCGTGCTTTACACCACTGCATCCGACGCTTTGCATTGCATTTGGTGATGTAAGGCTTGGATGCAGCTGCTCAGCCATGGAAACCCATTCCATGAAGCTCTCTACGCACTGTTCTTCAGCTAATCTGAAGGCCACACAAAGTTTGGAGGTCTGTATCTATTGACTCTGCAGAAAGTTGGCGACTTCTGCGCACTGTGCGCCTCAGCATGCTCTGACCCCGCTCTGTGATTTTACGTGGCCTACCACTTCGTGGCTGAGTTGCTGTTGTTCCCAATTGCTTCCACTTTGTTATAATACCACTAACAGTTGACTGTGGAATATTTAGTAGTGAGGAAATTTCATGAATGGACTTATTGCACAGGTGGCAACCTATCATGGTACCACGCAGGAATTCACTGAGCTCCTGAGAGCGACCCATTCTTTCACAGACGTTTGTAGGAGCAGTCTGCATGCTTAGGTGCTTGATTTTATACACCTGTGGCCATGGAAGTGATTGGAACACCGGCATTCAATGATTTGGAGGGGTGTCCCAAAACCTTTGGCAATATAGAGTATTTGAAAACTTGATCAAACATACACACTATATAGCCAAAAGTGTGTGGACAACTGACCATTCACACCCACATGTGCTTGTTGAATATCTGATTCCAGATTTAGTCCTCTTTTTGCTGTGATAATAACCTCCACTCTTCTGGGAAGTTTTTCCTCTAGATTTTAGAGCGTGGCTGTGGGGATTCGTGCTCATTCAGCCACAAGAGCATTAATGAGGTCAGGCAGTGATGTTGGGCGAGGATGCCTGGTGCACAGTCAGCGTTCCAGTTCATCCCAATGGTTTTCATTGAGGTTGAGGTCAGGGCTCTGTGCAGGACACTCCAGTTCTGCCGCACCAATATTGGCAAACCATGTCTTCATGGACCTCCCTTTTGCACAGGGGCATTGTTCATACTGGAACATGTTTGTGCCTCTTAGATCCAGTGATGGAAAATCTTAATGCTACAGCATACAAAGACATCCACATATTGTCTACAAACTTTTGTCCATATAGTGTATCCTTAGCTGAAGGAGAGTATGAAAGCATTTCTCTATAAACCATTGCAAAAGTATTACATCATCATCATTATTACCATTATGCCATGCTATGATTTACATTTCCATCAAATTACAGCACCGGAGATGATGCTCTCTGTTCACACACAATTTGACATCTGATTTACACATATTTGTTTTATTTCACCTTATTGAAATTTCACCTTAGTGAAACTTAGTTAATGTTGACCAGACAATATGTAGGCTATAAGACTATGCATATGTGTTTTTTGTAGCTTAATTATCTGCCATCTTGCAACTACAGAATTTCCATGGAAACCAAGGCTTTCTTTTGTTTTCAGGATTAAGTAATTCAAGAGACACAAGCATCCTTTGGAGATATTTTCTATTAGGGCCCACTGTCACACAATTATAAATTACTGACTGAACTGCAGAATAGCATGTAATGAAAACAATAGACTCCAGCCTCTAATACTTTGAGGTCTTTCTCATCAGGACTGATCAATACAGCAGTGATAACATGCAGTAGTTTCCCATGTTGTGCTGCTTGGCTACAAACTGCCATAGACTCTATGGAACAACTAATGACCACAGGGCATTGATGTCTGTTAGATCTGTAACCAGTATGCACTGCAAATGACCACAGAGATGCTGAATCATAATAAGGATACCATTTACCATAACCATTTCATCATAACTGTATTATACGCAGATCAAGAGTACAGAAAGCAAATCTTTTCATTCATATCATACACTATAACGCCAGCACTTAAGTTACTGCAAAAACAAAAAGTTATTGTAACGTTTAAATCCCAGTCCACTCAATTTCTAATCCTGAATTAAATTCAAATCCTTTCTCACCATTCTGTCATCTATTTCTCACCGGAGGTCTCTTACCCATCCAATCACAGAAGCATAAATGTCTGGTCTATGATAAAATGGCTGTGAGATTGATCTCCTGTTGAGTCAGCGCTCCACAGCAACAGTAAATATTTCAGCTGAATGTATTGAACTACGAGGCGGGAGGCTACACCTGGTAATGCAGAGCCTGCTGAGATTCAGAGAGGCACTAAAGGAGAAATGGTGTGAAGTTCAGGCTCATAAGAATTGAAAGCAGGCACATGCAGAGGATGGCAGAGGCTTGGTGCCTGGCACATGCCTTTTTCACTATTCATTTATGGGCAATTCCATACAAATGTCAACCTTATCATGGAAAAATAACATTGCGATCACGGGAAAACTACTTTTAAAATATTCGCTCATTTCCATATTTCACTGTATTTAACTCCTCTGGTTGATTATAGAGAAAATGGCAACATTTTTACATCAAATATACAGAGTACTGATTCAGACATGTCAAATCCATAGCACAAAAATGTCACATTCATAACTCCAGTTTTTTGTTTTTAATGATATCCCTAAAATATTTTCAAATCTATACTTTTTGTGTTCATTGAAGTCTCTTTCATCTGATGCATGCGATGCTTTCTGAGATAGTCTTTAAAATTCACAGAATTTGTAGAAAAGTGTAGTCTCCCGCAAAAGTTTGTCCATTTGATGTCACATCCATAAAGCTAATAAACTGCTGTGTATTTGAAACATGTAAATCAATACATGAGTCTCTATCATTTGTCTGCATTGTCCTGAAGAGGTTAAATGACAACATAGGCTCATTGACTCATTGATCCCAAGCCTGCATCTGCTGTAAAACATTCCATTGGCCAATGTGAGTGCAAATGTCACATCCATAATGCTGGCATTGCCCTTATATTGTTTTAAACAATTATTAAATGAGATTTCGCAAGTGTAGCTATATACAGTAGCTATATACATAGCTATATACATTTTAGCTCATCCTATCACAAAAAAAAACAATAATGAAAAAAAAAAGAAAAAGTATCTTGCAACCAGCATGTGATGGTTCTTTTAAGATCCATTTCTGCAGGTACACTGAAAATGTGCCCACAGACCAAATAAATGTTATCATTTACATTAGCTAGCTATTATTAACTAGCTAGCTACTTCCTTTGCTAACATTCATTTTACACAGATATTAATGGCTAAAATATATAAATATCAATATGATTAATGAGCTGTAAATCCAATTTTATAGATCTAATTTTTATTTTATTGAACATTTTATCCATTTACAGAGGCAATCAAAAATACAGATATAGAGAGACAGAGTGAAGTCGGAGAAAACAAGTAAGACAACAGGCCAAGAAATGGAAATAGCAGTGTTGGAACCTAATGTAGTTTGCTAAATAGAAAAAAAGGATGAGAGGAAGATTTAAAAAGAAGCAGAGACAGATGTGGAGATATATACTCAGATATATACAAAATCATCTCATCATAGTAGCTTACATTCCTTTATCTCTGACTTGATTGAAGCCATTCTACACCCCCATCAGTACAAACAGCTGTCATGGTTTACTTAAATTAAAAAATTCACATCAGCTTGGATACAAGGACTCCCAATGAGAGGAAGAGGCTTATTTTGAGAATGACGTGTCTTATTACTCAGCAGATTTGCAGTGCATGGTGGACATCGCGTGTGCAGGGGTTTAAACCACGCACTGTCCTCCTCCCTGCAGAGTACTACTTGGCAAGTTTAGAGCCAGCAAAGTGGAGGAAATTGCAGTGTGCTGTTGAGAAGGATTTCTCTAGCAGATGAAAATGCAAATTGCTGGCATGCTGAAAAAGCAAAAAAATAAAATGAAATAAAGATCTGCTTACGTGTGCTGGGCAGCATCCTTTAAGGCAGTTATGAAACTGGGTTTTTAATGTTCAAGGGAATTTAAATGGAAAATAATGATGCTAGCCAAAATTCCTTTAAAATCGCTTTCTGGATTATGAGGCATCAAAACCCGTATTATTCCTACATTCTTCCACATGCACTAAAGAAGCCTTTTATGCATATTTATACCACAGAGCAGTTGAATTCTTGATTCTGATTAGTTGGAAGGGGTTGATTAATTTTCTATAATAGCAGCTCTGACAGTAGTTCAACTGCAAGGCAAAGCACAGGTTCGTCTTAAGTGTTATTGTTTCTATATCAAGCTAACAACTTACATATAGATCTGTAAAGTAGATGCTCCACACTAACAGATTTTTGTTTAAAATGTGTAATTCAAATTTTCTGCGAGGAGATGTTTATTTAGCATTTTTTGGAAGATTCTCCAGTGTCAGCACTTTGCGACAGTTGGGGCTAATTCGTACGTGCTTTGTGGCTTCTTAATAACATGACAATCTGCATTTCTTTTTGGTCTTATTCACACCAAGAGAAAGAGAAAGAAAAAGAGGGTGGTGAGGGAAGGACTGCTTACAGAGACTTGTTTGGGAAATTGCTGTGGTATAAGAGGAATGTAACACTTCAGCTATTGGAAAATAACCAACTTGATAATCAATGTTCATTACTGTCACATAACAGCACACCCCATCATGTTTTATTCATTACTTCACATATATTTCCAGTTCTGTTCCATAACCATAAAACATAAATAATTGAGTTATTACATACACAGACAATATAATCCAGTGCTGTGGTTGATCTGCTCCAGCACAGCTTTGAGTAACAGTATCTTTCCAGGGTTGAACCCTCCAGAGTATTCAGATGTCATTTTATAATCATATCTATCATGTTCTACAGATGTTCTGAAGCAGAGATGATGTGGAATTCCAAACCAGGGCACTGTGATACCTTTAGAGGTACCAAACACGAAACACACGCATACACACACACACACACACACACGCACACACATTGCTCACACAGCTGCAACAGGCTTTTCTATATTAGGTGCTAGCAAGCACCACAACGGCGCGTCAACCAAGGAGATAGAACAACACTTTCAGTGACCACAAGAGAATGGCCTTAAGCCAGAATGTGACAATAGAGACTGTGTGCTTTATTTTTATCCTAACTCTTCTGCAAGTGTCAGGAAGCACTTTGATAAGGTCCCTCAGCTGCTGTGCTTTTTATGATGAGTCTATTCATCAGTTCTTTATGACAAGAAAACAAGGTGACATGAAAACAAGAAAATTACGTGCTTCTATTCAAAGACAGTTTTTACTTTTAAGCTATTTTGTAACATTTAACTTGTCTGTCTACTTTTCCTTTTTTCAGAAGTCTTCCAGGTCAGAGAGATTTTTTTGTATCTTGTCAGTGATCTAAAGTACCTCCATTTACATATGATAGATTATGGAACGATTTACTTAAAATTTATAAGATATATCTTCTTAATGACAGCCTTTCCTACTGCGTATCCTGTAAGACACAATGATCTTTCTCGTTATAGCCTGTAGGTCTAGAAAGCTCTAGAAAAGAGTATCATTATCTGTATGTTCAACTCACCAAGCCGGAGTAAGTTATCCTGCTGAAAAGTCCGACTTGATCTGACCAGCTACCAAAACACAGGCAGCGCTGGTGAAACTGGTAGACCATATTTGCCATCTAGTAAGATATTTTCCAGCATCATTATTTTGCCTAAATTAGTCAATAAATGTTTGAGATGTGAGAATTGCCTTACTCTTGTTTTTTCTTTAAAATACCTTGTTAACAATGTGGCATTAGTAGTGATAATTCAGAAACTGTTCCTTTCTAGCAGCACTGGCAAAAATATCTATTTCTACCAGTTGTATTTTTAAAAATTTTTCCCCAAATTTAGTCACTTTCCCTAATTTTCTCCGTAACCAAGCCAATTCCCACTCACCAGTTAGTTCTCCCTATCGTACAGCAACAACCAACATGGGAGGGTGAAGGTGTCTGCTGTCATGTGCTTCCTCTAGGATGTGCTGGGCAGTATCCTTTAAGGCAATTATGAAACTGGGTTTTAAGGTTCAAGGGAATTTAAATGGAAAATAATGATGCTAGCCAAAATTCTTTTAAAATCGCTTTCTGGATTATGAGGCATCAAAACGCATATTATTCCTATATTCTTCTATAAATGGTGAAGGTGTCTGCTGTCATGTGCTTCCTCCGAAACACGTGAATCCAGCTAACTGCATTCTTTCGTACTGCTGCTCCTGCTCCATCACAGGGCAGCGTAACACACTCAGAGGAGAGTGCAGTCTACCCTCGTCCACATACGTGAGCTCACATGATTGGCTAATGTCAATAGGAGAGAGAGAGAGAGAGAGAGAGAGAGAGAGTAACCTATCCCTCCCACTCAGAGAGCATGGCCAATTTTGCTCTCTTGGACACGGTCTACTAGCTTGACCATCTCGGTGTATGTTTTGGCAGCTGGTAGCGGTTCAGATTAAGATGGATTTTTCAGCAGGGTATGTAAACACAGGTCCTTCAAGTAACTGTAAAAACTTCGACATTTGTAGCTGCTTTGGGCACCTGAAGTAAATTGTTACTGTTGTAGAATGTGAATTGAATAGGATTTAGGAAGGTTTATCATGATTTAAACACTGAGAAAGTGCCATCTTGTAATAAGGCGATACATTTATACAGTGCTGTGCCTGCTCTAATAATAAAAGTACTGAAGCAGTGGTTCAGTAACCTCTGCTGAAAAAACGTCTTGTCATCTGAATCCCACATTAATTACCGGATTCATCACTTATACAGTTTAACATATTACACAGTCCATGCTTTTGTGTTGTATATAAGAGCTGTTATATGTAACAGTCTATAAGTAGAACTCAGCAGTGAAGCCCATTAGCTCATTATTGTCAACAGAAAGTACAGCCATTTCCATGACAACACCATGAAGTTACTATACAGTTGCAATACAGCTGTTTAAAATGTCTTGACAAAGCCAATTCATTCTTTTTCTTCTTCTTGTTATAATTCACCCATATTAAAATGTGTAACTAAATTGTCACACTCCAGAGCTTTCAAAACTGTTGAACCACCAAATTTTCCCTGACACTTCATCCTGGAATATCTCAGAGAAACACATTGATTTGTTGCTCCTTGAGTTTTTCAAGTAACAACCACATCTCAAATCTCACGATCCAAAGCACATGCCTGCAATTCATACCAATAACACCCATTTATCTCTCTTTGATATCCTTTCTTACATCATTCTGCCTTCTTATAGGCACTCACTGATTTCTATATTTCATAGAAATATACCAATATACCAGTGCACATGATCTATAAAATATGATGGAGTCCAACTGCATTTCAAAGCAATAGAAAGTAACACACTCCCTTCTATTTCATTTCTTTTTCACTCTATCACTTAAAAGATACTCAATAGTCTCATTCCTTATTGAGTTATAAAGTTACAAACAATACATTTGCTGTAAGATTTTTAATACATGCCTGCATTTCATATTAATATCATATAGATGATTGAACTACTGTGTTCTCAATCATTCTAGTTTCATATTTTGAATATACTTTGACTATTACACTGATGTCTATTTTACATTCGTGGTAAGCTATGTACATCCAGCCACATCCAGATGAGTGAACATGTAGTACAGTGGTTCTTGAAGTAGGGTCTGGGGACTCAAAACCAAGTAGGCCTACAAATAATGTCAACTTGAACCTAATGTGTTCTGCTGGTGGAAAGTCCAGGAATATAAAGCTTTATGGCAGCAATAAATAGTCAGAAGACTATTGTACAAATTTTAAATAATGAGCCTAATATTTGAGTAGTTGGATTATGTTCATAACATAAATCTGTGGGTCTGTGGAATTTATATTACAGTTAAAGGGGTCCCTGGCTGTAAAAGGCTTGAGAAGAACTAACAAGACATGAGAACAGACCATATATATATATATATATATATATATATATATATATATATATATATATATATATATATATATATATATGTATGTATGTAAATGGTCTGTTCTCATGTCTTGTTAGTTTAGTCCTGGATAAAGAAAACATCTTTTTCAAGTCTGTGATGGTTTCATCAGGGTGTTGTGCAGTGTAGTAAACATACTGTCACACATTTAGGTAAAACTAGCGCTGTTTTCTTATTCTTCACAAGGGTCAGGAAAACAATTTAATTGCATTATGACTGTTCTATTCTTCAAAGCATTTTCTACAGCCTTCTTTGGGGATCTTTAAACAGGGGACTTTTTTTTTTTATTTAGAACAATTTCATTTCCCTGATGGTGGACAGTGCATAATTTCAACCCATCTGGCGAAAGATTTGCATGCTAGAACTTTTCCAACCTTTTGTTCTTTCCTAAATGGCAACCTTTCCTGCCTGCAGACTCAGCTTCCCACACACTCTCTGAGGGACGATAAGATTTTAGACAAAAAGGCAGACTAAACAGATAACTGCTACAATATACCTCAAAATATGAACCTTTATAGATCATTTTGCCTTTAGAGATCTCTGAACTGCCTGCAGGCCTTTTGAAATCCAATCGATCATATAATTTGTGACAACATGAACCTCTGATTTATGACTGTAGGAACAGTTTATAGACTTCCCTTGCTTTGTAATTGCACAGCTAGGTTGTAACTAGTGTTCATTTGAAAACAAAAGCTACAACGCACAGTAAATTAAGCTCTTTCAATACACTAAGCTCTTAATTTGACCCATGCACAATTAATGTTTGCAAAACCCAATCCTCTGATGATCTATTACATTGTATTGTTGCTATAATTCTCTACCAGTAGGATTTTATGATTTTACTCATTGGAATTTAAGGTCAAGTGTAAAGTGACATTAGTTTTTCATATGACCTCAATCGTTATCTTGCACAGGAATGTAGTGCTAAAGAAAAATAATGGGCAATCCATAAACTTGATTGGGCACCCAGTCATGTGACTTGATAAGATGCACATCAGCTTACATAATACAAGATATCATTTAATTACATCCATAGAATTGTTATTTAATGGTGCAGTGCAGTTTGGTTTCTTGTATCTCATATGATAGAAATGCATTTGTACAGCATATTTACATAATAACACTAAAATAAATTTCTATAAATAAATAAATTATCACCACATAAATGTGAATGAAGTTATATTAGTGGTACCTGTAACATGAGTGGCTATATAATGATATTTATTATTTCTAGTGATATATAGCTTTTACTGTTTTATTTTGAATAAGCATAAAAAAAGAGTTTTGAAGCTAAACATCTTCAACTTTCCAGTTTCTGTGAACCTGCGCTCAATGTAGCCTCAGATTCCTGTTCTTGGCTGTCGGGAGTGGAACCCAAAGTAGTCTTCTGCTGTTATAACCCATATGCCTCAACGTTCAATGTGCTGTGCGTGCTGAATTGCTTTTCTGCTCACCATGGTTGTAAAGTGTGGTTATTTGAGTTAACATAGATTCCCTCTCAGCTCAAACCAGTCTGGTCATTCTCCTCTGATCTCTTCTCTCATCAACAAGGTGTTTCCTTCTAGAGAACTGCAGCTCACTGGATGTTTTTGTTCTTCACACCATTCTGTGTAAACTCTAGAGACTGTTGTGTGTGTATACTCAAACCAGCCCATCTGGCACCAACAGCCATGCAACAGTTAAAGTCACTGAGATCACACTTCCCCCATGTGTTAAATGGAGTTAACAGGATTACTCTTTCATTATTTAAGCACATACATTTTGGTATTAAAATGATATTAGGACATCCAGATCTATCACTAGCTAGTGGTGTGCAGGGCCCAGGTTGTACATACAAATAAGCTACAAAACTGAACATAACCACTAGACAAATGACAGCATAACAAATTAAGGATGCTCACAATTCAATAATCATCTATAATGCAGGTTTAAAGGGTAAATGATGTTAGGGTAATTGTGATTAATATAGAATTATGTGCAGCTCTCAGTGCAACCTTGCTGAACATTTATGTGAATTGCCTTCTGTGGAGGCTCTCGAGAACAGGTGGCTACACTCTAACGCTAGTAAATAAATGCTGTTTCATATTTTAAAAGCTATGTAAATGCAGTTTCAATGCACATAACCTTCAGCACTTCATGTAAGCACTGTAAAAGGATTGGGTTTTTTCAGTCTGAGTAGACTTCCTGTTCTAGATTCTCTTATCAGTTATTATTAACATGCTTATTCTATTCAGAAAAACCTTAAGATTAAATGGTGTCCTTACATGTGCCATTTTATTTAGAACTACACAATCTTTATAAGGTATTTGTTCATTTTAATAATAAACCTGGACCATTAATTACTGTATGTTGATATTGTATGTCACCATTACATTGGACCTTGCTTTACATTTTGACGAATCCATGTGACACAAATCTTCATTAAGATGCTCATACGGTAAGGCAGAGAACAGGCTATGTATTAACACCTTGAAGCCGTCTTTTCTCCCTGATTGGTGGAAAGCGTAAACGTGAGCTTGAGTGTGTGTGACACTCATCAGTGGCAGGACATTGAGTGATAGCTTGAAATAATGAGCTTGCCCTTAGGCTGCCATCTGACTCATCCTTATGACATCACTGTCAGGTCAGCCTTGTTACAATGGCAATCTCAGCTTTTCTCCTACCACATCTCGACTTTCTCTTTCCACCAGCATTTGCCCTATGACCAGTGGCAGACATAAAAAAGCTTTTTCTCTAATGCTGGGTAATGGATGACAATAACAGTGTTTTTTTTTAAACATGTTCTACTGATGGGTTAGTCTTGACATTCAAAATCAACACTTACTATAATTAAAAGTTGTTTCACCTACTGTGTTTTTTCAGTGTGTCCTAAGAAAGGTTTTGTCAGCACAGCAAGTAGCTGTACATGTGAAAAACTGCAGGAGAGCACACGGCTAATTAGTTTCGCTTGGCTAATAGGCACATATTTTAAATAGTGACACACAAGGTTGATTTTTCTTCCCCACAGATATTCCTTGGTGGCATTCGGAAATTGATAGAAACAGTGCACTAATCAGCAATTCACAGTGCATATGACATGTTCACAAAATCCTCTAATTAAAAATGAACTAAATCAGTGGATAAGCATAAATAATGATGAAATACTAGCTCAAGATTTTTCACATGGTGTGAAAACCCATGTGAGCCTTTATAGCTCTCTCTAAGCTGTTCACATTGGATATCAAAGGTTCATCAATGACTACACCAAAATACATTTATCTCCCATGTGTTGTTTTCTGTTCAATTCTTATGAGGTTCTGTTTGTAAGATCCTATTCCTGGAGTCATGGAGATCTGAAGAAAGCAAAACTGCAGTTAATGAAGGAGAGTTCTTTTCTTTTGAGCCACAGGCATTGACCAGGTCTGCAGCCGACTTGCCTGGGACCATTTAACTCACTGTCAGGTTTTCAGTCACATGAAACGAAGGAGGCAGCACAGTTTAACTGACACCCCGCTTGAACTCACTGATTGATGCATGGTAAGACTGCAAATACCAAGAGACCAGATTGTTTCTCTCTGGCCATACTAGAGGATCTACCTCAAATCCAGGCCTTGTCAAATGAGCTAGCCAGACAAGTTCACAGTGAGATCATTTTTGGCCTAATTTGCTGCCTGGTAGTCTTAAATTAATTCACAGCATTCTCCGTCTTTATTTCCCACCAATTTCACCTGAGGAAATGAGAGAAAGTGATGACATGAAAAACCGAGCAACGTTCGCAATTAGAGTGGTGGGTGGTCCTTTCTCCGAGGATTTATCTAATGAGCGGAATGGACGGAGTCTAAGCAGGTGTCTGTCCGCGAGAAGTGAGAAATGTAGAAGTATAGATATGAGGATTTGTGCTCGGTTCACTAATTACAGTCCATTTGAGCCATACGCACTTCTCTCTCTCCAGCCTGCTGCTCTTCCTGGAATGATTAGAGCCTTGCCCTTCTAGTCGAGCAGATCATTTTATTCTATTCATGTATGTCGGTTGCTGGGTGAAATTTATGTACATGCTACAAAAGATAAACTTTTGCACAGTGGAAAACCTCAAAGGCTTACATTTTGTTAGTTTCCTTTATTCATTTCTTTAATTAACAACTACAGAAACAAATGAACAGGCACACTGAATGCATGTTCAGCAATAGTATAAAATGTTATGTGCAGTATTGTGTAAAATTCTACTCCTAACTACAAAACTACAATAATATCTCTTGGAATAAGCTTCCATAATATTTAATCACATATAAATATTTAATGACAGCACATTTTAAATACAGGGACATAGTAAGATGACTCATAATAAACCCATTGAAGTGAATTGCAGACCTGTACTTATAAAAGACATAATGTTCCTCTGTGATTGCCTTGCACTTCCGATGGCTTATATGAAGTGATAAACTTTGCAATTTCAAGAGGAATGTTTTGAAGACTAATTAATGGAATATCACATGGCTCTTAATTATGCAAACAAAAAAAGTAATCAATGACATATCTTATAAAATAGTATTAAATAGATACCCTTACAGTTATTTATGCATACTGTAACTAGCTACATAACAGTGCAAGAGTCTGTAGAAAACCAGGGGTGCAAAATCAATTCATTTGTATGAAGTTGTTCATAATAATATATTATGGTAACCAGTGAAGGCTTGTCCATACCAGCAAGTGGGTCATAGCCTCACGATATACATTCACCATACACTTTATTAGGAACACTATATTAATACTAGGTAGGGCCTGCCTTTGTTCTCAAAACAGCTTCAATTCTTCATGGCATGGATTCCATAAGATGTTGGAAGCATTCTTTTGAGATTCTGGTCCATGTTGACATGATTGCATCATGCAATTCCTGTAGATTTTACAGGTGCACTTTCATGCTGTGAAACTCCCGTTCTACCACATCCCAAAGGTGTTCTATTGGATTCAGATCTGGTGACTGAGAAGGTCACTGAAGAACACTGAACTCATTGTCATGTCCATGCAACCAGTTTGAGATGACTTTTGCTTTGTGACATGGTGCGTTATCATGCTGGAATTAGCCATTAGAAGATCGGTAAATTGTGATCATGCAGGGATGTGCATGGTTAGAAACAATACTCAAATAGTCTGTGACATTCAAGCATTGATTGATTGGTATTAACTGGCCCAAGGTGTGCCAAGAAAATATTTCCCACCCCATTACACCACCTCCACCAGCTGGGACTGTTTACACAAGGCAGGTGGGGTCCATGGATTCATGCTGTTGGTGCCAAATTCAGACCCTACCATCTGTGTGCCTCAACAGAAATTGAGGTTCATCAGACCAGGCTATGCTTTTCCAGTCTTCAGCTGTCCAGTTTTGGTGAGCCTGAGCCCACTGCAGCCTCAGCTTTCTGTTCTTGGCTGACAGAAGTGGAACCTGACGTGGTCTTCTGCTGTTGTAGGCCATCTGCCTATAGCTTCAATGTGGTGTGCATTCTGAGATGCTTTTCTGCTCACCACAATTGTACAGAGTGGTTATCAGAGTTACTGGCCATTGTTGATGAGAGCAGTCTGGCCGTTGTCCATTGACTGCTCTCATCAACAATGCATTTCTGTCCACAGAACTGCAGTTCAGTGGTTGTTTTTTCTTTATTGCACCATTCTGAGTAAACTCTAGAGACTGTTGTAAGTGAAAATCCCAGGAGATCAGCAATCATGCCATGGTCAAAATCACTGAGATCACCGTTTAATGGATGATGTGAACATTACCCGAAGCTGCTGGCCTGTAGCTGCTATATGACAGCTGTAAGTTGATATTTCATTGATTTCCTCACCCTTCTGGATGTTGCACAATCATGAGGGCAGAGCTCTTTCTCCCCCATTTAGCTCCATAGAGTTATTATTGCACATAGTGGTCAAAAAATGCAGTTTTAATGAGAACTGAAACAAGTGTTAACAGAGGCCCATTCAGGGAGGATCATGTTACCCCATGATCAATCGATCGATCAATCTATGAACATTTACAGTGGAGGAGGAGCAGCAAACAGGACAGTTAAAGACATGGTTGCCAGGGTTGCAGTTTTTACACCAAAAAGGCCTAGTTTAAAAATATTCCATGGATGCCAAGATCTTGTTTTATAGCAAATAATCGGAATGAATTCTAATACATTTCAGCAAACAAAGGCAAATTGTAAGTGTCTATGATGTACAGAACTAATTATATCGTAAGATACATATATTGCAAGATTGGGATAGGGAAAGGTGGGGTATGGAGTGGATAATGTCTGTACATCAGAAATGAGTGCACCGTGGTGATGTTGGATGAGAAAAAGAACCACTCAGAACAAGCTGGTAGACTGTATGCTGGATGACTGTATATTGTTGACTGCCTATTAGCCTCTTGACACAATTTTGTTTGAGGACTTGTCATTATTAATGTCATTTGACCCCACTAAAAACTATGGTCACTGCTGATGCTACTAACCCTTATATTGAGGGACTTGAAATCACTCTTAATCTGGATGAAAGAATTCAGGGCTTTTTTTTTTCTTTTTGCCCAAGCCCCTATAAATGAAACGATAAACTAGAAAAAGCATTGCAACATAAAGGCCATTATTAAATGGTAGACCGAGCATAACAGTGAACAATCTTTTTTTCCAGTTAAGGTGATATTTACTTAACAGTGCTTCTGGGAAATAGAGCCCTGATTGGTTGAATGGAAAAGATATTTATAATAGAATGTGGTTAACTCAAACAAATGTACTGTCCAATGGTAAGTGTTTCTAGAATTAAAATGTATGCTGTTAAGAAGGTTAAGTGGTGCTTGCTATGTATTGAACTAGACTAGACAGTAGGTCCACTTATGCATCTCAAGGTTACAGACAATGTACAAGTTTTTCAAAGGCCTCTAACAATTACCCTGCTGTGGAGCTCAGAGAGTGCACTATGTGGAACAATAGTCAGTTACATACTGTTATGTCTGAGTTTTACATAGCAGAACAAGCTAGTATGACAAAACACACATAATGTGAAAGGCAAGACTGCATTTGACAGAACATTTAGAGTGTAGTATATATACAGTGTGTATTAATTATATTCTTAAGATGAAATACAAATACAAAATACAACGTAAAGGTGAAGGGATTTATTCCAGAGTGTGGAATTAAAACAAAATGCGTGAAATGCATTAATTTAATATATAATAATTTCATTATTACATACAATAATTGTGTTACATAATAATTATTTTGTACCAGCAGATTTGCATTGAGAACATTACATCCGTATAATAAATAGTGAAAGTATGTCTTTGGGAAACCCTAATCTATTAATAAGAACATATGCAAATGAATATACTACAATACACCAAAATGAACAATATCATAACAAACACCTGGGAAGTGAAATGTTCTGTAAAATCAGTAGCACAATTAATTCACTGTCATTTATTTCCATGTGTGCCATTTTAACATGGTTTATATCAGAATGGGGTAGTGTGTGTGTGTGTGTGTGTGTGTGGATTATAGCTATAAACAGGGAAACTGTGGTCATAACCCGCCTTCACAGATCACACATCCCTGTGACGCACTGACTCCCAGTCTGTTACCAGATATCAACACAAAGGAACCTGTGTGTGTTCAAACACACCTTCCTGTATGGAGATCACAGTGCCACTTGCATCTACCCAGACAGAAAGATGAGCAAAACAGGTCAGTTACAAATCTTTTTATTTCTTATAAATGTTCACCCATGTTTAAACTACAGTGTGTTAGTGAAATCTATCTTGTAAACATGTTCTAATATAAAATGAATATGAGTACAGTGTTAGAATTAGTTTATTAGCAACAAAAATTAGGTTATAATGTGAGATAGTATGAAGTCTTTGCTGATAGTGTGTTGTTGTGGAGTCTTAATGGAGAACTCTACCTTTCCATTAAGAAATACATCTTCATAAGTAATATATGCAGTATAAAGGTCCTGGCTGTAAACTGCATTCTAAAAGCTGGGGGGATAATTGCAATTGATATCGCTAAACTTCCGAGAGGCTCTCTATCTCATTAACCACTATCTCACAGTTGCCTTTGGCAGTCAGCACCTTTCAGCTTTACCTAAGCTTTTAGTATGATTTACTAGTTTTCATTTCTCCCTCCCAAATCACTAGAGATTTTGTATAAAACTCAGTAGGCCTTCTGTCTATAATAAAGAGATATTATTAGGTATTTTTTCAGAAGCTGTGGAGCATAAAAGTAAAACGAAACTTATGGAAATTTTAGAGTATAAAATAATGACGGCAATCAGAATAATCAAACAACATTTACAGTATTTTAATATATTTTGTGTTAAAACTTGACCCATGAAATATATTATAATAAATATACCACTACAATACTACAATAAAATATACTTTAAAATACACACCAAGCAGCAATAATATACTATAGTAATTTCTATAGTAAGCATACACTTACTCTAGTATACGATAGTATACCTTGAAGTATATAATATACTCTAGTAATCTATAGCAAAACTTTGACAATTTACTATAGTATACAATAATAATAGCTTGAACTCTATATCTTTTTATAGTATACTATAGCAATACCATGATGTATATGACTTACTATAGTATACTATAATAATAGCTTGAACTCTATATCTTGTTATAGTATACTATAGCAAAACCTTGAAGTGTGTAGACACCTGACCATCACACCCATATGTGGGCCTTCCCCGAACCTTTGCCTCAAAGTTGGAAGCACACAATCTAGAATGTCTTGGTAGGCTATAACATTACAATTTCCCAAACGAAAAGGCCTAAACCTGTTACAGCATGACAATACCCCTGTGCACAGTGGCGCTTGTCCATAAAGACATGGTTTGCCAAGGTTGATGTTAATGAACTCCAGTTGCCTGCACAGAACCACAACACCACTGAACACCTTTGGGATGAATTGGAACGCCGAATGAGTGTGAGGCTTCCTCATCCAACATCTGTGGGCACAAACACCACAGCCACATAAAATCTAGTGGAGATCCTTCTCAGAAGAGTGAAGGTTATGACAACCTGGAATATGGTTGTGATTGGTCAGATTTCCATATACTTTTGGCCATATAGTGTATATAACTTGCTCTAGTATACTATATCAATACCTTAATAACTTAATCAAGTATACTAAAGAAATACCTTGAAGTTTCCAACTTACTCTAGTATACTATAGCAATACCATGATAACTTTCTGTAGTATACTTTAGTAATACCTTGAAGTACAGAACTTACTATAGTATACTATAGTAATACACTGATTGGTTTATTATTAGCAGATTATGTAGATTGTCCACTATACAAGTCCCTGTGTAAGCTGTTACTATAGAAACTATAAGGTATTAGAACAAGCTCATTAATATAAAAAAATGTGTACATATAATATAAAAAAAATTATATAAAAATATAAAATAATCGTTTAAAGTGTAGCCGGAACTACTTTCAGAGCCATGCTGTTATAGAAAATTGATCAACACCTTTTGAGATTTGAGAATACCTGTGGTATATACATATAAATATGACATCTTATGGCCAATGGTTTGTGGACACCTGACCATCACACCCATATGTGGACCTTCCTCAAACTGTTGCCTGTGGATACACAACTCAAAACAATTTCTCTTCACTTGAACTAAGAGATCCAAACCTGTTCCAGCATGACAGTGCCCTTATGCACAAACTAAGATCCATAAAGACATGGTTTGCCAAGGTTGGAGTGGAAGAACTTGAGTGGCCTGCACAGAGCTCTGACCTCAACCCCACTGAACACCTTTGGGAACTGGAACACCGACTGTGCACCGGGCTTCTTCACCTGACATCAATGCCTGACCTCACTAATGCTCTTGTGGCTGAATAATCTAGGGGAAAACCTTCCCAGAAGAGTGGAAGATATTATAATAGCAAAGGGGGACTAAATCTAGAGTGGGATGTTCAAAAAGCACATATGGGTATGATGGTCAGATGTCCACAAACCTTTAGCCATATAGTGTAACACCAGCAAGTGTACATTCTGGCCCTCACTTCCATTACCTTCTCCTCCATTTGCTCCAGGTAAAGAGCTGCTGATCATCTTCGAGCAGGAGGCAGAGCAGTGGGCCTCATACATGCGCTCCATCCTGGCCAGATCTGTTCCGGAGCCGGGCATCTGTTGCTACAACATTGCTATGGTATCCAGTCGGCGAGACAACTTCTTGGAGCTGAATGGCTACAAGTGCAAACTGCTCATCTTGTCGCGGGGTATGCTGGAAGGCATGTGCCAGCTTCGCCGCTTCTTCTTAGCACATGTGCTGAGGCCTGAGGCGTGTGTGGTGGTGCTGCTGTGCGGTGTCGAAAGCCTGGAACCCCTGCTAGAACTCATTCCTTTCAAGGGTGAAGAATGCCTTCAAATCTCAAGTGAACAAGATGCACAGGAGTACCACTCAGCTGTGCTCGACATAATTCGAGGTGAGTCTTATACAAATAGTGATGAGGTTAGAGGAAGGAGGAACTGATGACTGATAACTTGCTGGATAACTTGCTGGAAACCTGTAAGGGAGTCTATGGTCAATAATGGCAGCTCTTACTGACATAACAAAGGGTGAGCGTTAAAAAGAAAGGTAAGGAAATCGAAGAAGAAGGGATCTTCAGTATGAGAGAATAATGTATTTTGAAGATGAAAAGGTGTTAATAATGATTAGCCTTACTGGCTTATCTAAAGCAGGCCATACGCAACAAGCATGCCCAGGTATACAAAAAATAGACTGGCTCAGACAAGGAGAGGAAGTCACATTTAATAAAAAAACCTAAGTGAATTACTCTAAAGACCCCTGGTAAATTACATTCTTTCCCAGCTGAAGGAAGTATCAGCCTACAATTCAGAAGTCTGGCTGTGCTAAATAACTTGGCACAGCAGGTTAAGCAGTGCTAGAGGAACTTAATCAGGTTTACATTCTGCCAGCATGATCGGTGATCCTGAGGACTGTAATTACAGAGCAGTGTGAGTGGGGAGGGGAGCTGAGAGAGAGAGAGACATTTTCCACATGTTTGAATCTTCATTATCCACACTGAGCCCTGACAAGCCAATTACCATCCCTCAACAATATATCATCCACATGAAAAATACCAGAAATGAGTGGTAAGCAGCACCTGATTATGTGCAAGAGAGCAAGATTAAGTATTTTCAAAAACTTTAATATAAACTTCACATTAATATACCTCTGTATTATAATATGCAATTTTAGTGTTCAAATTGTTATTTCATTATAGACAGGATGTTCTAAACAGCAATACTTATCAACAATAGCAATTGAACATACACTGTAGGCAATGTGTGCTCCACTAACATTAGCCAAACTGTGAAAATGCAGTAAATATTGCATTTACATGGTGTTCTATGCTTTTATTGAATAGACTTCATCACTGTCAAATGCACAGTTTTCCCCAAAGGTGAGTAAATTCCCAGAAACACTGTACTATAAGGTCCACAAATAAGCATATATTAATACTTAACTAATGTTTTATAATGATCAGTTTAACATCATGAAATAATGAAGAATATCTATATTAACAGCCTCTAAATCATATACGAATAGCCATTAATAATGGTAATAGTTAAGTATTAGCATCTTGTAAGTAATATCATGACTTATGCAGTATTAATTAAGATTATTTTTCAATCACGGTGTGTTTGGAAACAACGCAGCCACCCATTTCTAAACTACTCCTCAGAATTAGTCCTTAATAACGACTCTTACAGCATATGGTATGCATAGACCTTTCCACGTGCTTGAATGGATCAACCTCCTGCAAGATCATCACCCAGTTTATTTTATTACTTCACACTAATAAAATAATCATATTGTCTCAGAGAAACATGGTAGTGATGGTTAAAATCATTTTGTAAATTGTTCCAAGTTACTTAAATAGCCTAAAGCTACATTATGTAACCTGCATTATGTAAAAAAGACTGTTAATAATGGAAATTAAGGTGGCACATATGGATGCCGATGCAGGTAAACATAAACTTTATTGATAAAGCTTGCAGACAGATCCAAAATGTGAGACAAAAACAAAGTCAGAGAACAGGCAATGGTGAGGCAATGTGCAAACAGCCTGAACTGGGCTAGGCGAAGAGCAATAATGAGAAAACCAGAACTAGATTTAAAAAAAAACAAAAAAAACCAGAAAGCCTATGCCACAATACAAGGCTTCGCAATGACTGATATAATAACACAAAGCGTGTACTTCGCAATGAGTGAGCCGCATGAGAATCCTTAAATACTGTGGCTGTGTAATTGACTCCAGGTGATGGTGATCAGTAATCATGTGAGTTGGAGTCAGTGTCGGCCATGTTTGTAGGCCGTGTGGTGTTATGGGTGTTGTAGTTAGATGCCGATTCCGGCGTTGCCATGGCAAATACTGCAATCGGTGTTATTATTTTCCACAATGAGTTAACAATACTCCAATACTTAGCTATTACCATCATTAATGGTTATTTATATATGGCTCAGAGATTTGTACATGCCTCATTATTTCCTGATTTGTGCATATATGAATGTATCACTATACGACATTGTACCACAGCACTGTTGAATGCTGGATTCTGATTGATGCTGTTGATTACTGTTCTGTAACAGCAGCTCTCACAGTATTCCAGCTGGAAGGCAAACGCACTCCTTCTAACATGTTATAGTTTCT